>NC_084816.1:19847343-20147343 GCF_963583255.1 Pyrus communis
TGGAAGTGCACTACCACTTTATCAGAGAAAAGGTTCTACAAGAAGAGATTGAGATGAGACAGGTCAAGACGAATGATCAAGTTGCAGACTTGTTCACAAAAAGTTTAAATACAGGCAAGCTCGAAATTTTTCGCTGTTTACTCAGCACAGTGCAAAGAATGAGAGCTAACATTGAGGGGGAGTGTTGAGAATCAATGTTAGGTATGGTTGAGTGGAAAAAATTAGGTGCAATTAATGGGTTTTGTGTGGTAGCAAATAATCTTAGTTTAATTAAGTGTGGTGTAGCTTTCATTTGGTTTGCTATAAATACCCAAGTCCTCAAGCATTGTACATCATCCAAGGAAAAACAAAGCCTAGAGCTAAATAAGAAAAGCTTTGCTAATTAGTTTGTTTTGTGAGCTTTCTTTAAGAGTGTGCTCTATTTTCTTCTTCTTGGGATCATTAGAGTTATCTTGGATACTCTTCTTATTCAACATGTAATTCATAATTTACTCAATTTCATAACAATTCCCTTCTTCAACTCCTACTCCAACACTTTGTGAATTACACTACAACATTCTACAGAATTCAATGACGAGTATATAAATTCTCACAGAACGGAAATTAAATTTATTTCATTTGTAGTATCAAAGAGAAAACAAACAATTCAAACAAATATATTAAAACATGGTTTCAATGAAAGACCAGTACAAAGACTGGCTCATTCGTATTTTGTTGGCCAAAGGCGATGCCTTATTGTTGAATTTAGTAAAGAGAACAACTAGTCCAAATTGAAGGCCTAAAGAGGCACGGGTTCGACAAAGAGTGAAACCACAATATCCTTGAGAAAGATTCCAGCATGAGTAAAGCCATCGTCATGCTTGTATAAAACTTCAATCACTCGTGCAAGATTAACAATTCGTAGTATTAGCTGCATAGGGAAAATGGTAGGGCGGTGACACGTTTCGTTTACGTCCTTCCATGCATTATTCACTTGCTTGCTTAGTTCGATTATTGCTTGTTCCTCCGTGGCATCATGTTCCTTCATGTAGCATTCCACACATGAGGCAACATGCCCTCTCTTCTGCTCAAACTTCAAAAATGAAAAAAAAAACAAAAAAAAAAAATCGAGGTTATAGTAGTAGTTGTAGAACAAATCTAGCTAATAAAGAACCAATAAAAAACTATATATGCATAGAAAAAAGAGAAAATTAGAGAATTAATTGATTCTGAACTTTAGTCGAATTGGAGTTTTCGCCACTAAACTAAAAATCTTTGAATATTGATCCTTGAACTTGCCACAGTGTGGAGTATTGATCTTTTCGAGGATGGAAGTTCTAACAGAGTAACCCAAAAGAATCATTATTCCACACAATGACAAGTTCATAGACCAATACTCAGAATTTTTTTGTTCAAGGATCGATACTCTAATTTTCTCAAGGAAAAGAATGGTAATACTACGTAGTAATGAATTTATATAATTAAATACATACCTTGTGAGACTTTATATCATCCACGAGTCTACCAATTAATGATGTTGCCTTTACAATCTTAGGGTCACTAAACACCCAATCCAAGGAGTCTTTTGTAACAACACTTCCCATTCCAACAAAGGCTATGGTTGCTAGCATGAAGTAGGATGTATTAAGTGCGTCTGACAAATATTCATCCATGGTTGGTGTGTAGTTATCATAGAACCATTTTGCTTCCTTGAAGTAAGATCTAACTTGGATTTTCATCTGAGAGACGACCAAGCGATGTACATATACGTAATAAAGCTTCAATTGATTTTTTTCTATAATTAATTACTCATGACGATCGAAAATGAAATATGATACAAATTACTACATAACAGTAATTAGTATGATGGAAAAGACATTTGTCTGTGAGACTTACTGCTTCTCTCGCATAGTTGATGCGATATGAGTTTCCCTCGTTTTCAAGCTTTTCCTCAATTTCAGCGTAGAGATCCAACAATGCTTGATAACAGACTTTCATGTACTCTGGCAGATGAACCATGGCAGAGACGTCCCACCTGATGATTGACGACGAAACATTTAAAATAAGCGAGTGAAACAATCCAAGAAGACTCTTATCCAAAAGTTAGCTGAAGTTCGAATTTTTAGACATCTTGCTTCTGTTAGAATCGCGTTCTGTCGACGTTCAATGAAAGAAAAAAAAAATCTAGCTAATCAACTGCTGTAAATTGTGAGATGAACAAATTAAACGATTATTATTAGTTTATTTTCAAACCTTTCAACAGCTTCAGTAAACAGCTCTAGTTCTTCAAATGTGCCGTACACGTCATAAATATCATCAATAACAACTAACACGGCAGTAACTTTGCCATATGTCATCCTAGCAAACGAGTATTCAGGTTCATAGTAGCACCCTAAAGCCCAAAGGTAGCTCTCAACTACTCTGTCCCTTGCAAACGGTAACTTGTTTACAAAGTCCAACTCCTTCCACCATCTGCATTAATTAATTTAAGTACAATTTGATTAATGCATTAGTTAACTAGTTTTGCATGAAGTTGATGGTATTAATTGCCAATAATACACAGACACACACACACACACACACACACACACATATATGTATAATAACCTTGTAATTTCACTTAGTTCCTTCTGATGGACTTTCTGCAAGAGGTTGAAATCCAACTTTGCAAAAGTCAGGAGAGTCTCATTATGTGAATTCTTTTCGCAGTCGATGGACAAGTAACGCCTTGCTTCTAGCCTTGGGATGCCCTTCCAGAATGGCTGGTACAATGCATGCTTTACATGTTGCGAAAGTGGCCCGGGGCTTAAACGATGTGCTGCTGACTCGAGATGAGTGGTGGTGAAGCTTAATGCCTCTTCTAGTATATCTTCTCCGTGTACCCTCAGATGAGTAGCTTCGTACAAGCTTAGTAGTCCGACAATATCATTCGTGAGTGATCCCTTAAATTTCGCATCATTGACGTCCTTGAACTTGTTGAACATGTCTGCTTCAAAAAAAAAAAATTAATGCTTGCATTACGTGCTTAATTAGAGGAAAAAATTTAATCCATATATAGCTATAGAACAATCCATGAGCACCGAGAGGGGGAACTTACCACATGAAATATTATAACCTTGTTGTCTAAGCAATCGAAAATAGAGAGCAGCAGCATGAAGATCCTCATCATCATCACTTCCTTGGTGATAACAGTGATAAGAGTTGTGAATTTGCAGCAAAACTTGATCAATCTCATTTTCAAAATGGCGGGAGACGCCTAAACGCTGAATGGCATCAATCAATTCCAATTTTTTCAAAGGTTTACTAGGTATTGGAGCCATTATCATCGTCTTCACTCTTTCCTTCAGTTCTTGAATACGTTGCTCTTCTTCTATATTTGTTTCCTGAACAGACAAATTGAAACGGCATTAGAAAGAATGAAAAAAATAATAAATATATAATGACAAACTATTAGTCTAAATGAATTTCGCACAATAGAAGCATATGATAAGAAATAATCGCCCCAAATGGTGGGAGAGAAATTTGCTGAACGTCGATTAACATCATTAGTTGTCGTTTTTGGGGTTTGATGTGCTTGAGGTGCAGACATTTTATTTTTCAAGGGCTGATGGGTGTTGGAGGGTGTGGTTCTTTGCTATTTATACTGGTTGGGCACCAGTCTGGCGCCCACCCATGCTACGCCCAAACTTGAAGTTGCTACTTGTAATTTATCTTAATTATATTAATAGAAGACTAGATTTTAGTACTTAAATAAGATGAAGTTTAGAAAAATGTCTTATACAAGATAAAAAATTGATTTTAGTCCCCAGACTCTATTTAATGCCAGCATATTAAATATCTCTCTTTTTTATTTAAAATTTTATGCTGTTCATAAATTAAATTTTTTGAAAATATTATAAATTTTAATTCTCATTATGGTAAGTATCTTATATAAGAAAATATTTTTGTAAAGATTTTTTAGTACACATGCTTTTGCATATTTTCTTATGTGCCACTAATTTATTACAATATATTTAGGTATATGAACATTTCAGTACACTAGGTTAGCATAATATGTTTAGGTACGGACATTTCGGTACACTAGTTTATTATAATATATTTAGGAATCGACATTTCAGTACGCTGGTTTAGTATCGTATATTTAGGTACAGAATTTTTCGATACACTTATGTTTTTGCATATTTTCTTATGTGCCACTAATTCACTATAATATATTTAAGTACGGACATTTCGGTATACTAATTTAGTAAAATATATTATGATATGGACATTTAGGTACACTAATTAGAGAAAGCAAAATAAATATAATGAATTAAGATGTGTATAATAATAAATAATTTTAATTTTAATGTAATGACATTAAATAAGATATCTATTAAATATTAAAACAAAAATATGATACAAATTTGAATTAAGTACACATTAGAGGACTAAAATCAATATCTAATCTAACACCAGGTTTTTATTAGATTTTTAATTTTCTTCAACGATTAAAGTTCAAAAACCCCTTATATTAACAAAGTAAGAAAATAATGAAATTTTAACACCAATAGACGTGGCATTTTTCTCTAACTTTTAGTTGTACTAGCATTCAGGCATGCGCATGTATTTTTTGAATCACGGCGTACTGCGCGTGATTTACACATTTTAAATATATTTATATGCGTAAATTGACAAAAGGAAAGTCAAATATTTGAAGTAAATGAATAACCTTGGATCATGCTAGAAGAAACCCCTCATAAACCAATTAAAGTAGCTGAATTCACATAATAAAATCGGTTTCTATAGAATTTACATTAAGAATAGAAAATTAATATTTAATAAACAACTGATTGAGTCACATTATTACTAGCCCATTGTAAAGTTAGTTCACCCCCTCCCCCTTAGTGTAGATAATATTGTTTGTTGAAGAAAAAAAAAACAATCATTAATTCGACAACTAATTTAATCACATTATTATCCACGTGCAAAAGGCCTTTTTTATAGCCGACATTACACGTTTCTTAAGATATTTTGAACGTATTTAAAAATAGTGAAAATAATATTTAATGAACAGCTGATTAAATCACATTATTGTTAACTTATTGTGAGGTATTAATTAAAAAAAAACTTTAAAAAAAATAATTATAAAAAATACGGTTAAAATGACAAAAATACCTCTACAACATTTGATGCATTATTTTGGGTTGCTTTTGAAGTTTTTTGTTAGAGAGGCATTTTTGTCTAATTATTTTTGGTGAAGCTTTTGACACCAAAAACACTATTCATTAAGCTTGTTGACTTTATATGTTCTAGCTTCATGCATGCGTGTATCTAGTTCTTGCCTGGAGATTGCTCTACCTCGATTCTGTATGACCAAATTTCGAAGAATAGCATCATCTTTGCCATGACAATATGGAGATTATCTTACCCTTAATGACAACAGAAGTTTTATGCCGCCATTAACTTTATATAATAATTATTCAAAGGGTGATTTGTTTATGTCACAAAATACTTTTAGCACTAGAATTGAATCAATCAACATTCGTGCTCTTCACAAGTGTCAATAAAAGAGAAATACTCAAAAGGGTAGTGACCTTAGTTGGAGAGGAAAGTTGGTTTTATTGGCCTTAGTTGAAGAAATAATTAAATTTATTGACGTATTCCAAAGAATAAAATAATACGTAAACAAAAATATAAAATTATTTATTGATCTAAACTAAATTAAGATATCTAATTATTGCAAATGGGCCGTTATCACTAATATATATATATATATATATATATATATATATATATATATAGAATTACTAGTCCAGTATTATTGCATGATGATTGCCATTCCACCAAACATGTGTACACTATCTCGGTTACATCTATGAAGGAAATAATTCTTTAGTTTCTCCATTAAAACAATAATATCACCAATATATTGATTAAAATAAATCATAAGAAATTCAAAATTTGCTATCTCATAGTGTGTGTATATATAGGATGTCTATGTGTGTTTGTGGGTGTTGGTTGGTTGGAGGGGGAGGGGGTTTCTTAATTTCAATGTTGTAATTCCTAACAGATTCGCAAAAACAAACTTGAGTAGGTCAACGTCGACTCATAAAACAGGAATCATTATTAACACCAAATTAAGATATCTAATTATTGCAAATGTGCCGTTATCAGATACTTAGTCAGCTTATAGGAAAATTACTAGAAATATTGCCCGCGCGTTGCTGTGGGATTAGAAATCGTATGAAAAAATATTTCAAAGCTTATAATAAATTGTTACAGAATGTTAATGTTATCAACACTGAAAAACGTTTGAACTTATTGAAAGAATTTTTATATGAAGAGCATAAATTGGATGAATGAAGCTCTTAAAATTCTTTGAACCACTCTGAATAGCTACCTGTGAATTATTGATTGTGTAACAAAAATTAGTAAAAGAGTATAATAGATGAAACTTTCATATGTATAATTCAAACTTCTAAACATTTATCCATACTTTACAAATGGTTAGAAATTGCCAAGATAACAATTGGTATCACATAATTGGTATGCTATTAAACATAATGAATTCCATGAAGCAAAAAAATGATATGCAATTTTAACTTACGATGCTAAAGAAGCTCTATAAGAGTAGCTGGGTCCTCTCTGTTTTATCCATCAAAGGCATTGCAACTGTAGATCCTGGAAATTATAAAAATCCATCTAATCAAGAGACAAAATTCAATAGTTATGGGTGAAGTGAAAATGGAACCACAAATGTAAGATATACTTGACAAATTTGCAAATTCATTACAATTTCAATTGAATTTCCAACTTGATTTTCTCGCTTAAAAATCTTAATCTACAAAACCAAATTAGTTTTATCAAACAACATTCAAAAATAAACTCCAGTAAAGGAAAAGATCAATTGAATAACCTGAATAAGTGGAAGCATTCATACCTCAATTTAATTTCCAGCTCAATTTTGTTGCTTAAAAATTATGGTTTGCAAAACCAAATCAGTTGTATCAACAATAAAGTATCAATTTATGAAAGCAAAGACTTCACATAAAAAGAACATTAAAACTGGAAACCAAGTCGTGATACTTCACCATTTGACATAGAAATTTTATCTTGCCAAACATAATTTTGTCACAATTTGTCATTCGTATTTTTTTTATACAAATTATTATACCATTATAAACTCAAAAAAATACACACTTAAATCATTTTTTGTATCTATACACTGATAATTTGAGATTCAATACGGAAAACAAATCTATAATTCAGGTTCTAAAATACATTATAAACTCAATTAATACAAACAAAAAAAGAGCATCACACCAAACAATTTCATCAACCCCAGAAATCCGATTGCCTCTTCACAAAACAATATTTTTGAAAACAGATTGAATGCAAGCACCACTAAACTCTAAAAGCCACTGCACACAGAACCCTAAAAAACCACTATTTCCTCAAAACGAAAAGAGAACCACGTTATCAAGTTACACCTAGGATCCAAACACACAAACAAAACCTTCTAAATTAAAAATGATCTCCTTTTTCGTGTATTTATACTGTTCAAATCATCCCCCTTTTTGACCTTTTTGAATAACATGTAAAGCTATGGTCCTCAAGCTATGAAATGAACCTAGCACACCTTCTACCACACTGACGAAGATACCGCACCGACTACTCTTCTAGGCATATGCATTTCTCACTAATCTTTGGGCTTTTAACCGAAAAACAATAATAATAATTTGTTCACCCACACTAAAAACCGAAACAGGCAAAGTAAACCCAAAAAGTAATCATGTCCATCCATATCTATTCTTGACAAAATTTTGGCCTTTTAATTAAAACACAAAAATAAAATAAAAAAATAATTGTTCATCTAAGCAAAAACGGAAACATCCAAGGCAAAACCCAAAAATTAATCATGACCATTCCTCTCTTTTTAAATTTTCAGGGGAAAATTAAACCACAAACAATCAAAAAACCCAAATAAAAAATAAATTTAACAGCAAAGAGATAAAGTATATACCTGACCCAAAAATGGCTTGTAAGCTCCAGAATAAAACCCTAAAAGACACCAAAATCTAAAAAAAGAAAGATATATATATATATATATATATAATTCCCACATATTCGACTTTCACACTATAGAAAACACAACTTCACAATATTAAAAAATAAATAAATAAAATTTGTTGCAGAAAATGCTAAAAGGAAAAAATTGAAATTATTTACCTTGAGCATAAACGACTTCGAAGCTGCACAAAATCAGTACTGACCCAGGGATTTTAAACGTAAGATGCAGCAACTATTTATTTTTCCAAAGGTTTTAAACGCAAGAAATTTGCACAGATGATTTGGCTGAGAAAAATAAGAAAGATGAGAAGATCGGAAACCAAAGGTTGAGAAAAGGAAGTCAAGGAGATTTTGGAAACTGAAGGAGATTTGGGCAAGGAGGTCATTTTCTTGCAGCAGAGAGGGAAAAAAGACCCGGCAAGGAAGGAATGGGAAGGCAGCTTGGGGAGTTCACTGCTGGTGAACAGTCGCCTCTCTCACATGATGAACAGTGGAGGCCAACTGTGTACGAAATGGAAAAAAACAAACTGCAAAGACTAACATGAGGGGCATTTCAGGCAGTTCACTGTACCTAGCATGTAAGACAACACGAAACAAAGAAGACACCAAGGGGCATTTAAGCCATTACACTGCTCGTGAACAGTGCTTTTCCACCAGGTTTTAGTATATAGATAATATACAACAACATGCAGACCAATCATGTGGAGTCTAGAGTTAATGGCCTAATCAACCTTTGGTTGTTGGGCTTTCCTATTTCAGTTCCATTCATTACTTATTACGCAGATTAATATTAAAGGACCATATATTTGTTTTAAAATGTTCGGCTACTTCTCATATTATTAATAATTAATTTATAGTAAAATATCAACTTCTTTTATGGTATCATAGTCATGTTGTCAACGTGTTGAGCCCAATGGCCAGCATGCTCTTGTGACATTCAATGTGTTGTCCACATTTTAAGATTAGGTGACCATACATCTGAGGACATGCGTAAATTGATAAAAAGAAAGTTAAATATTTAAAGTAAATGAATAATCTTACATCATGCTAGAAAAAAAAAAACCCTCATAAACCAATTAAAGCGGCTGAATTCACATAATACAATCGGTCTCTATAGAATTTACATTAAGAATAGAGAAAATAATATTTAATAAACAACTAATTGAATAACATTATTGCTAGACCATTGTGAGGCTAAACTCACCCCTCCTCTTTAGTGTAGATAATATCATTTGTCAAAAAAAAAAAAATCATTTGACAACTAACTTAATCACATTCTTATCCGCGTGTGAAATATCTTTTTTATAAATGATATTACACTCCTCTTAAGATGTTTTGAACGTGTTTAAAAATAGATAAAATAATATTTAATGAATAGCTGACTGAACTACATTATTGCTAACATATTGTGATGTACTAATTAAATAAAATTGTACAAAAAAATTAATAATTAAAAAAATATTATTAAAATGATGAAAATACCCCTGCCACATTTGATGCATTATTTTGGGCTTTTGAAGTTTTTTTTTATTGAGGGGCATGTTTGTCTAATTATTTTTTGTGAAGCTTGTGACACCAAAAAACACTATTCACTTTAGTGTTGGCTTTATATATAGAAGACTAGCCTTTATAAGCAAGTGCAAAAGGTGTTTTTTGAATCACTGCGTGCTACGTGCAACTTACACATTTTAAATGTATTTATACGCGTAAATTGGCAAAAAGAAAGTCAAATATTTGAAATAAATGAATAATCTTAAATCATGCTAGAAGAAACCCCTCATAAACCAATTAAAACAGCTGAATCTACATAATAAAATTGGTCAATCTCTATAAAATTTACATTAAGAATAGACAAAATAATATTTAAAAAAAAAAACTAATTGAATCACATTATTGCTAGCTCATTGTGAGACTAAGACCACTCCCTCCCCCTTAGTGTAGATAACATCGTTTGTTAAAATAAATAAATAAAAACAATCATTTGACAACTAATTTATTCATATTATTATCAGCGTGCGGAAGTGACACACCCCGATCGAGATCAGGACATGCTGGGCGTCACGTGGAAGTGACGTAACCATATGCACAGTGCGGAAGCTAATAAAATAATAATGTAAGTGGTACGAATAAATAAAAACTAGTCTTACACAAGGTAATAACAAGTGCAAGCGTAAGTGAGACACAAGTTCAGAGCATAAAGCCTAAAGCAGTCCAAAAGTAAACGACGCGACAACAGTACACCCGAAGGTGGCCCTACGCTGGTGATCGTCTGTCAGATATGCCGGGAAAGCCCTCTGGGAAACCACCAAACGTGCTAGCCAACTAGAACCTGGAGGGGCGCAAAACAAAAGCGTGAGTGGGCAAAAACAAAGCTTTTCGAAAACCATTTAACAAATAAGTTCTAACTCCTCGCCGTAAAACCTGTATACTTCCCAGAAAATAAACATATATGTATATAACAATCATGCTCAAGAATATGCCGTGCCAAGATCTTAGAATAAAATGCAAGTGCTCAGGTATAATCATATCACTGTTATATAATCTAGCAGCCGGAGTCACCTAACGTGACCTGTACGGCTGAACCTAGAGCTCAAATCTCAAACTCACTAACTAGACCTGCACACGAGTCGGAACCACCTAAAGTGGTATGTACGACAGGCCTGGGTGTAATACATATAAACGCTCTAGTGCTACGATCACGTGAAGGCTGGGCGAGTAATCGCGGGTCACCTACGAGTCGGAACCACCTAAAGTGGTCTGTACGACAGGACTGTGCACCTAACTTGGATCCAAGCTGAGCGTGTAGTGCGGGAGGTGAACATCACGTGAAGGACTGTGCCCTACTCTGGGCGGGAGCACTAACACCGGGGGTGCAGGTTTTGAGCTCTCTATGTATCTCGAATCACTACTGAACGTAAATATGAATCACCACTCACCTGGCACTTACCTGTGCGTCCGCAACACCAATACACATACAATTATAAAGGCAAGTAACCATGCATAACAAATGACAATATAATATAAGGCATATAACGAATAAACAATTCAAATCATTTTATGGGAAAATATAAGTATATAGGTATATACGGAAAACCAAAAGCTCACTCACTGGTATGTGGAAGGGTCGTAGCCCCCCTGCCTCGAGTGACCACGCTCGTCCTCGGGATAGGTATCACCTATATGCGAAACAACTACGAAAACGTTAATTTTAAAGTACATAACCAAACCTTTAGAAATAACTGCTCATACAATGCTCAAATGGGGTGTATGAATACACCAACGTGATCTACTCAACCTCAGGAACATCCCCATATTTTTAAAATAATTTTTCACCGTCGCACGTGCCCCCACGCGCCGGCCAAGGCACGGCCACGCGCAGGCACGTGCCTGGCACGCTGACCGTCAGTTGACGCCGTCAGGAATATTCCGTCATCCCTAACAGATTCCGTCAACGGCGTCAGGAATATTTCGTCGTCTTCTCCGGCGAGCCTCCGGCGCCGTCGCCGTCGCCGGCGCCGGAAAATCGGGAAAAATTTAAACCTTTGTAACTTCTTCGTTTTTCACCCAAATTTCACAAAATTGGTACCAAAATGAAGCTTAGAACTAGAGGAACACAATCATACTACTCTAAAATCCACAAAATCTCACCTGAAAATCACCCCAACTCCGGCCAACCTCAAAACTTGTGATCCCGACGTCCAAAACCTTCAGACGAACCACCCCGAGCCTCCTAGGGACCTCACCAAGCTTCCTACAAGCTTGAAATTCCCAAAAACGTGAGAAATTACGTGTGTATGAACAGTACCAAGATTGGGCATTGTGAGTTCGACGTGAAAACGAGGGTATTCTCACCTGAAAAAGGTATGGTTGGACTCCTACAAGCCTCACGAGCATGAATATGGTCTTGGTTTCTTCGATCTGTGGAGGTTTAATGAGTGTGTGTGTGTGTGTCAGTACGTTTCAAGGGAAATGGGAAAGGAATGGGGCTCGGGACAGGGGAGTACAGGGCAAGGGAATGGATGTGGGTACAGGTTATGGTGTGTGGCCCAAAACATGCCAACAAGGAACCCAAAAACAACCACAAAACGTAAAGGAAACGCACTAGGGGTAAAATCGTCTTTTCACGCGTACGTTCTTAAAATTCCCGAGACGGGCTGTCACAGGAAGTCCTTTTTTATAACTTTCATTACACGTCTCTTAAGATGTTTTGAACATGTTTAAAAATAGAGAAAATAATATTTAATGAACAGCTGATTGAATCACATTATTGCTAGCCTATTGTGAGGTATTAATTAAAAAAAAATGTAAAAAAAAAAATTATAAAAAACATTGTTAAAATGACAAAAATAACCCTACCACATTTTATGCATTATTTTGGGTTGCTTTTGAAATTTTTTGTGTGAGGGGTATTTTTGTTCAATTATTTTTTGTGAAGCTAGTTCATTGAGCTTGTTGGCTTTATATATAAGAAGAAGATAATGTAGGTCACATATTTATGCTTACTATATTTTGCGTCACGGCGTGCTATGCGCGACTTATACATTTTCAATATATTTACATTCGTAACTTAACAAAAGGAAAGTCAAAATATTTGAAGTAAAGGAATAAGCTTAGATCATACTAGAAGAAATCTCTCATAAACCAATTAAAGTAGCTGAATCCACATAATAAAATCGGCCTCTATAGAATTTACATTAAGAATAGAGAAAATAATTTTTAATAAACAACTGATTGAATCACATTATTGTTAGTCCATTGTGAGGCTAAGCCCATCCCCTCCCCCTTAGTGTAGATAATATCGTTTGTTAAAAAAAAAAAAAACCAATCATTTGACAAGTAATTTAATCACATTATTATCTGCACACGAAAGACCTTTTTTTATAACCAGCATTATACGCCTCTTAAGATGTTTTGAACGTGTTTAAAAATAGAGAAAATAATATTTAATAAACAGCTGATTGAATCACATCCACATAATAGAATCGGTCTTTATAAAATTTACATTAAGAATAGAGAAAATAATTTTTAATAAACAACTGATTAAATCACATTATTGCTAGCACATTAAGAGGCTAAGCCCACCCCCTCCCCCTTAGTATAGATAATATCGTTTTTTTTTAATTTAACAACTAATTTAATCATATTATTATTCATGTGCAAAAGACATTTTTTTTTTTATCATCGGCATTACATGCGAATCACGGCTTGCTACGCGCGACTTACACGTTTTAAATGTATTTATATGCGTAAATTGACAAAAGGAAAGTTAAATATTTGAAGTAAATGAATAATCTTACATCATGCTAGAAGAAACCAATTAAAGCAGCTGAATCCACATAATAAAATCGGTCTCTATAGAATTTACATTAAGAACAGAGAAAATAATATTTAATAAACAATTAATTGAATCACATTATTGCTAGCCCATTGTAAGGAGGGGATGTTTTTTTTAATTAGTACCTAACAATAGATTAGCAATAATGTGATTCAATAAGCTATTCATTCAATTTTATTTTCTCTATTTTTAAACACGTTCAAAACATCTTAAGATGCGTGTAATGCCGGTTATAAAAAAAGTCTTTCGCACGTGGATAATACTGTGATTAAATTAGTTGTCAAATGATTTTTTTTTATTTTAAAAACGATATTATCTACACTAAGGGAGATGGAGGTGGGCTTAGCCTCACAACATGCTAGCAACAATGTGATTCAATAAATTGTTTATTAAATATTATTTTCTCTATTTTTAATGTAAATTCTATAGAGACCGATTTTATTAGATGGATTCAGCTGTTTTAATTGGTTCATGAGGGGTTTCTTCTAGCATGATCTAAAATGATTCATTTACTTCAAATATTTAACTTTCCCTTTGTCAATTTACGCATATAAATACATTTAAAATGTGTAAGTGGTACATAGCACCCCGTGATTCAAAAAATATATTTTGCACGGAGACAATCCAAAATCCATCTTCAGAGAATCTTAGAATATGGATGCTCTTGACGGAGACGATCCAAAATCCATCTTCAGAGAATCTTAGAATACGGATGCTCTTGACGGAGACGATCCAAAATCCATCTTCTTAGCAAATGCAAATCATATTTCTTAATTATATATTGATAGACCCGCTAATCCAGGGAGGTTGCATGCTAATTAATATTCTTTAGCAAGCTGACGATCTGAAAGGATAGTTAGCGCTGCCTCTGGCTCCGCGTGGGACTGATTATTGTAAATCCAGTTGCTAGATTTAGTTGCTTAATTATATAGTTAGTTGAGGTTAAAGAATAGTGATTAATTAGCCTCAAAGCAAGTATTCAAAGAATGAAAGATGTGATTGGGTGAATAGGAATATGGTCAAACATAGCAGGTGCACATGCATACGATGCACCAATTTCAAATGGTATATAAATACATTTTAAATGTGTAAGTTGTGCATAGCATACTGTGATTCAAAAAATGCATTATGCACGAAGATAATCTGAAATCTGTTTTCAGAGAATCTTAGAATACGGATGCTCCTGACGGAGACGATCCAAAATCCATCTTCTTAGCAAATGCAAATCATATTTCTTAATTATATATTGATAGACCCGCTAATCCAGGGAGGTTGCATGCTAATTAATTAGCTTTAGCAAGCTGACGGTCTGAAAGGATAGTTAGTGCTTGTGCCTCTCGCTCGCGTGGGACTGATTATTGTAAATCCAGTTGCTAGATTTAGCTGCTTGATTATATAGTTAGTTGAGATTAAAGAATAGTGATTAATTAGCCCCAAAGCAAGTATTCAAAGAATGAAAGATGTGATTGGGTGAATAGGAATATGGTCAAACATGGGAGGTGCACATGCATACGATGCACCAATTTCAAATTGCATAAAAATGGAAAGAGAGAGAGAGAGAGAGAGAGAGAGAGAGAGAGAGAGAGAGATGATTAATATTAAAGTGCATCATGGGACTGCATGCATGGAATCAAGATTCTCTGCCAGCAGACTTAGAAATCTGTGTTGTTTAAAAGATAAAGATTCGAACTCTTGATTTGTAGTAAGGTGATCCAATGACATGAGTTAATAAAGACCATAAAAATTTAAATAAGTGGTTTAGATTTCTCAATCGTTCACACCAAACATAGAGCTGTTGAAATGTCCCAACTAAAGTTGTTCAATTCCCGTTCGTAAAGTTAGAGGACCAATTAGCAGACATTTTAACTAAAACTGCTGCGAGTCAAGCGTTCTACAACTCTCTCGTCAAGTTGGGCATAAACGATATTTATGCACCAACTTGAGGATGAGTGTTTGAGAGTTGACCTTTGTAATTAGTTTAGTTACATGTTTGGGTCCTCGTAATCAGGATGTAATTAGGATAGATATTATTTGATGTTTCTTTCCTTGTAAATCAATCTTGTACAATATATATTTCCCTCCTTGGTGAGAAGAATAATATCACATAATTAAACCCCAATTTTTTTTGTAGAATTATCAGATAGACGGACCAAATGTCCACTTCCAACAATATAGATATTATCCCTAACTTGGTAATTACCACATGGATAATCCGTCAGGTGTGGGGTTTTATCACAAAAGGCCTCGGTGTTAGTTGTAGTGGGGTTAGGATATTTAAACTCTTATTTTCTTATTGATACGGTCGATGTGAGACATTTCAACATCCCCTCATATGAGACCCAATTAATGGGTCACACGTGAGATCCACACATCGACAACCACGTAGAGTCAAGGGGACTCACCCTACACGCAGGGCCAAACGACCTACCACCATCGTGTGCGGCCAAGGGGGTCCACACATCGCGTGGCAGTACAGTCAGGCTCGCTTTCTGGCTCTGATATTATGTAGAATTATTAGAGAGATGGGCAATATGGCCCACTTCCAACAACACCGATATTGTCCCCAACTTGATAATTACTACCTGCAGAGTTCGTCAGGTGTGAGATTTTATTACAAAAGGCATTGGTGTTAGTTGGAGTGGAATTAGAATAATTAATCTCTTATTTTCTTATTAATACAATTGATATGAAACATTTCAACAAGAGCTTCAGAGGGCATCTCAATTAGAAATTTTCAATATTCTTTTTTCCTCTTTGATAAAAATAAACAAAATTACACAGAAGAAAATAAAAAGAATTCATACATGTGCTTGTAGAAGAAAACTTGGTACTCTGCGGGACCAACAGGCGACGGTTTCGTGCTCATTCCTCCTTCTTTCCTGATTCTCTTATGCATGCTTTTTCCCGGTCCACTTTGATGGACACCTAATTTTACGGTTTATTATTTTTAAAATCAAATTACTTAAAATACAAAGGATTAATTATTTTAATTTTGAACGATGATGTGGCAAGATCAGAGCGGGCTAGGCTCCCCTTACCAGAGCGATAGTCCACACCATACGAATATACTCGAGGCAAAAATGCGGCCGTGGCACACAACGTGCACATGAGCGCAGCGAAATAGAACCCGGACGCGTCCCCTGTCAAAAAACCGGATTGGATAATCGGCGACAGGTCCGAACTTTGTAATTGGGGGGATTAGTTCTGGTTGGGGGTCTTCGGTCAACAAACAAAAAATAACGAAAAAACAATTACAGGGACGAAGAACAAGTAGCAATATCGCAAAGTCGGCGTTTGGGAAAAACCCTAGACTCCCTCCCCCAATGCGATCAAGAAAGTAAGATTTCAATTTTTAGGTTTTTTTTTTTTTTTTTTTTTAATTTATTTCGGCCTGCGATTGTTCAGTTCAGGACAATCAGTTGAGAACTTGAGATGGTGTAATTTTTAATTTTGTAGGGGGATTTTGGTGGCTAGATCGGTCCCTGTGGAGGCTATGTGCTCGTTTTTCTGGTTTGGTGGTTGATTAAATTATTGGTCCGGAGGTGATTCTGTACTTTCTGGGCCTTCATTTTTGGCGGTGAAAATGGATTTGGTAGCTAGTTGCAAGGCATCTTAGTTGTTTTTTTCGATTTGATTACACTTTTTTTCTTGATGCTTGTTGTATTAGTTGCTGAATTTGCTGGAAAAAGTCGAGTTTCCGGCGATTGTTTATTCAATTTGATGGATGATGCAATTTTGTAAGAGAGTTTTAACGAAAGATCTTGTTATTGTTTACTTTAACGAAAAATCACATTTTTATATTAAAAAAAATCAATACTGGTACTATTCATTTTATCATTTATCTTGTCCTTATCATTAAAATTCAAAGCTTTTAACTATTTTTCATTAGTTTTCCTATTTTGTAATAGGTGGAGTTTTGGCATCTGTGCCTTCATTTTTGTCATTAATTTTTTTTCAATTCATTCGATTTAACAATATTTTTTAGTGTCACACTCACAAGCTTTAACAAAAATATCAAAAATATTTGAACAAAAATGCTACTCAAACAAAAAAGCTTCAAAAGTAGCTTTATATAATATATCAAATAATACATGATTATTTTCTTCATTTTAACAATATTTTTTAATAATTAATTTTTTTAACAGTTTTTTTTAATTAATATCTTACAATATACTAGTAATAATGTGACTCAATAAGTTGTTTATTAAATATTATTTTCTTTATTTTTAAACACGTTGAAAACATCTTAAAAGACATGTAATACTTGTTATTAAAAAAGTATTTCGCATGCGGATAATAATATGATTAAATTAGTTGTTAAACAATTATTTTTTATTTTTTTAACAACGATATTATCTGCACTAAGGAAAAAGGGGTGGACTTAATCTCACAATGAGCTAACAATAATGTGATTCAATCAGTTGTTTATTCAATATTAGTTTCTCTATTTTTAATGTAAATTCTATAAAAACCGATTTTATTATGTGAATTTAACTATTTTAATTAGTTTATAAGAGGTTTCTTCTAGCAATAAACATTATTTTTTCCATTCTTAATGTATGTTCTATAGAGATCGATTTTATTATGTGAATTTATTTGTTTTAATTGGTTTAAGAGAGGTTTCTTCTAGCATAATCTAAGATTATTCATTTACTTCAAATATTTGACTTTTTTTGTTGTAAATTTACGCATATAAATACATTAAAAATATGTAAGTCGCACATAACACACTGTGATTTAAAAAATATATTATGCACAAAGACTATCCAAAATCCGTCTTTAAAGAATCTTAGAATACGGATGCTCATGACGGAGACGATCGAAAATCTATCTTCTTAGCAAATGCAAATCATATTTCTTAATTATATATTGATAGACCCGCTAATCCAGGGAGGTTGCATTAATTAATTAGCTTTAGCAAGCTGACGATCTGAAAGGATAGTTAGTGCTTGTGCCTCTGGCTGCGCGAGGGACTGATTATTGTAAATCCAGTTGCTAGATTTGTTGCTTAATTATATGGTTTGTTGAGATTAAAGAATAGTGATTAATTAGCCTCAAAGCAAGTATTCAGAGAGTGAAAGATGTGATTGGGTGAATAGGAATATGGTCAAACATAACAGGTGCACATGCGTACGATGCACCAATTTTCCAATTGCATAAAAATAGAAAGAAAGAGGGAGAGATGATTAATATTAAAGTGTTTCTTGTAGGTACCATGGGACTGTATACATGGAATCAAGATTCTCTGCCAGCAGACTCAGAAATCTGTGTCGTTTAAAAGAGAAAGATTCGAACTTTTGATTTGTAATGAGGTGAACCAGTAACATGAGCTAATAAAGACCGTAAAAATTTAAATAAGTGGTCTAGATTTCTCAATCGTTCAGCTTTAGAGAGCATCTCAATTAGCAATTTTCAATACTCTTGTTTCCTCTTTGATAAAAAGAAACAAAATTATACAGAAGAAATTAAAAAGAAGGGAACCTTAATGAAAAACTACAGGTATTGTTCACTTTAACGAAAAACCATATTTTTACACTAAAAAATTAATCTTATTACTATTCATTTTACCTTTTATTTTATCCTTATCATTAAAACTCAAAGTTTTCAAACTTTTTTTATTAATTTTGTTTAAAAAGAATTCATACATGTGCTTGTAGAAGCAAAATTGGTACTCTGCGAGACCCCACAAGCGATGGTTTCGTCCTCTTTACTTTTTTTTTTTTTTTGGGTTGAATCTTTCCTCCTTTCCTGATTCTCTTTTTCCCGGTCCACTTTGATGGCCACCTAATCGTACGGTTTATTAATTTTAAAATCAAATTAAAACATTTTCTAAGACTAATTGTGTTATGAAAGCATAATAAGCATAACCATAATTGAGCACTATGGAAAACAATAAAGCCGTTAAACCACGCTCTACTAGTCAGAACATATAATCAGAAATTACCCAGAATGATATTAGTTTGTACTTGCAGATGTGGGCATGACTAATGTATGGAGAGTCTGACTTTCTCTTCTCTTAATTTCGACAGAGTTCTGCTCTCAATAGGACAAGCTTTTTGAATAAGTTAAATTGAGAAGAGAGGCCAAGACATGTCTTTTAATTATACGATTGTAACTGCTCCTCCTATCATGGTAGCAGTTTTTATCCACTTCCAAGAGGTTGTAATTGCCTCTTATTTCGAAATTGAGTTCTTTGGTTTTCCCTCCATAATGTTCAATACCGGTTTAAACATTACTAACTCCAATACCAATGTCAGTCCATTCATTTGTATGTCCACATATACATCTTTAAGTGATAGATTGTTCTTACTCACTCACCTTATGGAAAACTCTTACATTCTCTCACATGAGTACGATCAAGCTAATCACTAATATGTTCCATACAAATAAAGGTGATCACTGACTGACATTAGAAAAACATGACTTTTCAACTAACTATAATGATTCATTAGTTTGAACTTTAGAACACATGATACAAGCTTTTTGCATTCGTACTCTAAAATCACAAAACCAATCTCATCAATTATAAAGTTGCAAACTGGAGGGTTTAAGATGGAAGCACAACGGTACCAGTATTGCGCCCACATGTCTTTTGGTCCCATGAAGTTAAACGACATACTTCATATCATTACTTTGCAAAGATCAACACCATTAGTGAGACAACTCATCAGAAACTTCACCTTGTTTTGGTTACAAGTGAATATTCAGAACATAAACTTGAACACCTTGCTCCCACGTTCAAGGCCAATCAACAAAAGGCTGCAGTCCTATACTCGAAACATGCTGTTTAAAATGAAATAAATTCCTTTTACTCCCATTGATAAAGCATTGTTATGGGATTTACAACAAAAGAATTTGCGAGGTCAACAAAATTTACTGACTTTTTGACTTTATCTCTACAAGAGAACTACATAGAAATGATTCATGCAACTAAAAATTATACATAACAGACTAGTCAGTTTGTTGATCAAACATTTGACAAATTCATAAGACTTTCACTAATTGTTTTATACATATAACAAAAGGCATATAATTCCAGAGTCCTGTATGGACAGAAATTAATTATATTCGATTTACTTAATAAAAACATAAAACACAAGGCACACATTAAAGATGTTCTCCCCGTATTGAAGAATATTTTGCCTCTAGCTTTTCTTCTGAATCATCTGATCAACCAAATGTATTGACCGGTCAAGTTTCTTGTCAATTCCCTGTTTCACTATACTTGTTCATCAATAACATTTAAACCATAGATAAAACAAAAGCAAACTAACATAAAGTTTTATCTCTACAACTGAAATAAGTATGAAGCCCACAACATATTTACCAACAACATTCGCTAACATTTAATGAGTATGAAGCCACAACATATTTAATGACTAGTTACCAGTCAGAATGACTTCTTTTTATTCTTTTTTTTTTTTCCCTTAGTAAGTCATCAAGTTAATCAAGTATACTAACTAGTCAAGATACTAATCAGAATGATTTACAAGCTCTTCAATAATAAGAAATTTTGAACAAGCAAGAAGTATTTCCATACCAAATTTGTGATGATATTTCCATACCAAATTCGTGATGATCAACCTGTTGTTTAGCTTATTGCCTAAAAAATTTTAATGAACACAACATATATTAATTCTCCCACATGGACAAACACGCACTATTCATGGCAACATAGAATTATGGACTAGCACATGTTACTAACATATAGTCATACCACGATTAATTGGTATACTTATGCCACTTGTTAATTTTGTCTTGAACCAAAGTGATGTGTTATGCAGATCTCAGGGACCATTTTGGCTAAAAAGCCTAACCAAAATGATTAATTGTGAACAAACTCAATAACCAAGTCTATTGATTTCAAATCTCAGAAATCAAAGCGAGGAGTTAGGCTAAAAAGCTAATTAATTCAAAGAATGTTTCCTCAATTGTAGAGGGCTGGCGGGAGTTGAAGGTGTGTGGTTCTTCGATATTTTTATACAGTTGTGACTTGCGAGGGGGCGGTTCAATGGGTGGCACAATGGGTGGGGCGGAGCATGGCGTAGCATCCCCAAATTAAAATAATTGGTATAAATAAGAGTTGGCCGTATTAATTAGTTGTATTATTGGTATGGCGTTTACCCATGCGTGATTGTGAAGGAGAAGCAATTATTAGGTAAACCACATCAGCGCATGGTACTTCCACTTCAAATTTGACACATCTTCTATTATTATACAGTTAGACTTAAAAGCTTAATTAATATAAAAAATAAAAATTGAAGAAAGAAAAAAACCCATAGCCACCTCCCTCCCCGATGATTCCCAGCCCCCTCCTTAGCCTTCATAGTTTCACCCCTCCTAACATTTGGATTTAATTAGTTCGATTTCCCTTGATGTATATTCTTCTTTGTCATATTTATGATACAACAAGATACAAGACTAATTAACTTGAAACAGAAAATAATGATATCCTAAATGAACAAATAATTCTAATTCCACAAAAACTTTGACCACAATAGGTGGCTCCGACTCATAGATGACCTGTGAATTATCACACAGCCTTCACGTGATCATATAGACCACAATAGATGGTTCTGACTCATAGGTGACCTGTGAATTATCCCACAGCCTTCACGTGATCGTAGCACTTGAGAGTACATATTTATACCTAGCCTGTCATACAGGTCACACTAGGTAACTCCGACTCGTGTGCTAGCCTAGATTGATGAGCTATAGGTCCGATCGTATATGTCACGTTAGGTGACTCCAACTGGCATACTATTTTGTATGAGTTTCACACCTGGCTTACATTTACTATTGCTGAGATATTATGACATGGCACACTTCAGTTTTCGCTACTCTAGTGCATTGATTTGCATACCTACGTAATAGTATTTTTTGGAAACTATACGAGTTTTACGGAGAAGGGTTATTATGTTCATAAAAGATAAATATGTTTTCAAACGCTTTATTTTTGCCCACTCACCCTTCTGTTTTGTGCCCCTCTAGGTTTTAGGTAGCTGTTCATCTTTGGTGGCTCACAAGGACTACTAGGCAGTTCTGACGTTCTACTAAATAAAATTAGGGATCTTCTCCCTGTTTGTATAATGAGTACTTAGTTAGACTGCACTTTCATTTTACCTATTCTCTGATATGCGTGTATCTTATACTTGATCACTTTAACACACTTACATATTATCTCTAGTTAAACAAGTTTAGTTTTGGTTTTTATTTATTTGTATTTTCTTATTATTATCACTTCTGTTGCGCATTTGGCTATGTCACTCTCACGTGACGGCTAGTACATCTCGACTGGTGTCGAGATGTGTCATGACTCGAGATGAGTGGTGGTAAAGCTTAATGCCTCTTCTAGTATATCCCCTCCGTGTACCCTCAGATGTGTAGCTTCATACAAGCTTAGTAGTCCCACGACATCATTCGTGAGTGATTCCTTAAATTTCGCATCGTTGACGTCCTTGAACTTGTTGAACATGTCTGCTTCAAAAACAATTAATTAATGCATGCAAAACGTGCTTAATTAGAGGAAGAAATTTAATCCACACATAGCTATCGAACAAGCCATGAGCACTGAGAACTTACCACATGAAATATTATAACCTTGTTGTCTAAGCAATCGAAAATAGAAAGTAGCAGCGTGAAGATCATCGTCATCACTTCGTTCAGTTCCATGGTGATAACAGTCCCCAATCTCATTTTCGAAATGGCGGGAGATGCCTAAGCACTTAATGGCATCAATCAATTCGAATTTTTACAAAGGATTACTAGGTATTGGAGCCATTATCATCCTCTTCACTTTCAGTTCTTGAACATGTTGCTCTTCTTCTATATTTATTTCCTGAAAAGACAAATTGCAAGGGAATTAGAAATAAAGAAAGAAAGGAAAAATGGTAACATATATTTGACAAACTATTAGTCTAAATGAATTTCCGTACGATAGAAGTATATGATAAGAAATGATGGCCCCAAATGGTGGGAGAGAAATTTGTTGAACGCGGATTAACATTATTAGTAGTAGTTTTTAGGGTTTGATTTGCTTGAGATGCAGACATTTTATTCTAATGGTTTTTTAGTAAGGGTACAAGTGTAATACAGTTAGAAATATAGTTAGCAAGTTTGTTAGTATTTGGTTAGAGTTGTTAGGCTTACTATATAAAAATAAAGTGTGTAATCTTCATTCTTTCAGTTAATACAAATCATATTTCTCTCTCTAAACTCTCTCTCTCTCTCTAAGATCTCTGTGTTCATCCTTCTGTTCATTGTTCCTTCTTGATTTCCTCTTCAATTCCCAAACATTTCAATGTAGTTAACACTTTTTAGCCAAAATGTTCCTTGAGATTTGCCTAACTCCTCACTTCAGTCTCTGAGATTTGAAATCAATAGAAGTGGTCCCTGAGATTGTCCACCATCAATCATTTTGATCATTCGGTAAAAAATTATGTTAAACAAGGATACAAATAATAAAACTACCCTCAATATATTAAACAATAAGCCAAAATAATTTGACGAAAGTTAAGGGTATTTTTATCATTGTATCCTTATTTTATTGTGAACAAGCTTATGGACCAATTCTATCGATTTCAAATCTCAAGGACCAAAGTGAAGAGTTATACAAATTTTAGGAACCATTTTAGTTAAAAAGCCTATTCTAATTAATTTAGAGAATGTTTCCTCAATTGTAAAGGGTTGGCAGGAGTTGAAGGTGTGTGGTTCTTTGCTATTTATATACAATTGCGACTTGCGAGGGGGTAGTTCAAGGGGTAGCCCGGTGGGTGAAGCGGAGCATGGTGTAGCATCCCCAAATTCAAATAATTGATATAAATAAGAGTTGGCCGTATTAATTAGATGTACTATTGGTATGGCGTTTACCCATGAGTGATTATGAAGGAGGAGAAATTATTAGAGCAGTTCCACCCCTAAAAAAATATGCCAGCATCCAGCTCATTTAATTCACTCAGTGGATAGTGATAGACCCCAATGAACAGTAATAGGCCAAATGCATCTCCACCCCTAAAAAAATGTGCTAGCACAAAGTCTAAAAAATGCGCTGGCACCCATCCCATTTAAAATATTTTAAATTTTTTATAAAAGAATAAATAAATAAAATAGTTTTAATTTCGGATAGGATTTTTAACCAATCTCGTCATGTCACGTGTCACTATCCGAACATACTATTTTGTGAATAGAATTCTGCTAAGACTTTCAACTAATCCCAACGTGCCACATGTCACTATCTGTTTACAATAATTTAGCCAAGATTACGATAAGATTTTCAACCAATCTTGTTATGCCACATGTGGAATACGTATAAATAAATAAAAATATTGTCACATGATCCACTAAACTTGTCCCACTACGCAGATTACCGGAAGCATAAGAGATGGCATTTTTCCAACAAGTAAAGGATGCGTTGAGTTTTTTCCAACGACCTTGAACACCTTGACTACTTCTGGCGTCTTTTCCATGTACAACACAAAATGCTTTCGTAATTTTACTCTACATTTCTCGCTTATCCATCTTATTACCCGTAATCGGGTCATGAGTAGTGTGAACCCAACATTCACACAACGTAACATCTTTAATGAGCTTCCACGAAGTCATTGTTTTCTCTCAAAGTGTAGAAAATATTAAAATGTGGTGTAAGGTGGAAGATGAGGGTTACGTATTTATTTATGTATTTTAAAAAAAAAAAAAAAAATTTTTTATGTATTTTTTAACAATTTTTCATAATTTTTAATTAATTTTTAATTAATTTTAATTTAGTTAATTAATCTGAACCGTTGGATTTGAAAAATATTCAAATCCAACAACCTATAAGTTGACACGTGCAACAGTCATAATTTTGATCGTTGTGCCTTTTTTTTTTTTTAATTTTTGGGGGAAAAACATGGACCGTTGATCTATGATCGAACAGTCCAGATCAAAATTCAAATTCAAATTTTTTTTACTGTTGGAAATCCAACGGCCTAGGACAGGCCACATGGCCTCCCCATCTGTTGGCTGAGTGTGCTGCGCATGCGAACCCTGCGTTTGAATTCTTGTTGGCGACATGCGCCCAATCTCGCATGCTTGGCACACGCCTGATGCAAAAAAAATTTCAGATTCCCTTCGACACCACATTGGCATCAGATGGACCGGTCCATGGCTCTGTCGATACTGGACTGGCCTAGAGACCAGCTTGGGCTGGGTGCCAGCTTATCTGCTGGGTTGTAGTGGATTGGCTAGGTGCCGACCTAAAGGTTCCCCGGTGAAACTGCTATTAGATAGACCAGATCAACACATAATACTTCCACTTCAAATTTGACACATCTTCTATTACCATACATCTGGACTTAAAAGCTCAATTAATATAAAAAATAAAATTTAAAAGAAAATAAAAATTGAAGTGAGAAAAAACCCCATAACCACTTCCCCCCACCCCACGCCCCGGGGGATGATTCCCAGCCCCCTCTTTAGCCTTCATAGCTTCACCCCTCCTATGATGTTGCCACCAAGTTTTTTCTCCGCCGACTTCAAATCCACTACCCAGCCAACCTCTGCAACCACAAGCTCATTGGCGCTCGTTTCTTCTCCGCAAGATCCACTACCGGTAAGGTGAATGAAACCATGGAGTACCACTCCCCCACGGAGTACTTCTCCCGGCGTCTACTCTCCCGTATGCCAAGGGAGTCGTAGCTGGCATGGTTCCCAAGGCCCGACGAGCCAGGTATAATCTTTACAATTTTAGGTAACTCCTTTGTATGAAATTTTATAGACTTAAAAATAATGCATGAGGTTACATTTGTACCAAATTTTAAGAGTGCAAATTATAATATATCTTATAGTTAAAATTTTAGTTTGTCAATTAAAAAATATTTGAATTTTTAGTTTTGCATGCTAGCAGAATACTTGTAACAAGGTAAGCTATCACTCGCAACTGGCCCGGGGGCCTTTGTTAATATCTCCATGATCTCTTCCCATTCCGCCAATAGTTGTTGTTAAGTTTGGCAGAGTAGCTCAGCAACAATTGCCGACGCGGCAGTCTTCTATTGGTTAGTATCCACCGCTTTGAACTTTCTCCTCTCCGCTTCCCAGTTTGGTACCCACCCATGCTACACCCAAACTTGAGCATGCTAAGTATAATTTACCTTGGATTATATTAACAAAGGGAAAAAAATAATGGTATTTTAGTACAAGTACACGTGGTATGAAAAAAAGTGTGAAGGTTGAAATGAAAAAGTTGCTAGTATTTCTCTCTAACATTTAGTTGTATACTAGCAATTCAACCCGCGCAATGCTGCGGCATCGGCAATGAAGAAACATTCACTACAAGTAACCAAAGTGAGAAAACTAAATAAACAGCAGCATGGACATTTAGAAACAAAGTAGGAGTAGCAACCATAAATGAAGAATGTGAAATCAACATTGAAGGTGCATTATAGGAATTTGGATCTCATAACTAAAACACACGTTCTCCCTCTCAAGAGTTAAGGCTAAGAAATAAGCCATGCTTGAGTTAGTTCAAATTTCATTCATCATCAAACAAAGGAAAAAATTTCAGATTCTTTTCGATGCCACACTGGCATCAGATGGACCGGTCCATGGCTCTGTTGAATCTAGGCTGGCCTAGAGACCAGCTTGGGCTGGGTGCCAGCTTATCTGCTGGGTTGGAGTGGATTGGCTAGGTGCCGGCCTAAAGGTTCCCAGGTGGAACTGCTATTAGATAGACCAGATTAGCACATAGTACTTCCACTTCAAATTTGACACATCTTCTATTATCATACATCTGGACTTAAAAGCTCAATTAATATAAAAAAGAAAATTTAAAAGAAAATAAAAATTGAAGTGAGAAAAAACCCCATAACCACCTGCCCCCACCCCACGCCCCGGGGGATAATTCCCAGCCCCCTCCTTAGCCTTCATAGCTTCACCCCTCCTATGATGTTGCCACCAAGTTTCTTCTCCGTCGACTTCGAATCCACTACCCGGCCAACCTCTGCAACCACAAGCTCATTGGCGCTCGTTTCTTCTCCGCAAGATCCACTACCGATAAGGTGAATGAAACCATGGAGTACCAGCTTATCTGCTAGGTTGGAATGGATTGGCTAGGTGCCGGCCTAAAGGTTCCCCGGTGGAACTGCTATTAGATAGACCAGATCAGCACATAGTACTTCCACTTCAAATTTAACACATCTTCTATTATCATACATCTGGACTTAAAAGCTCAATTAATATAAAAAATAAAATTTAAAAGAAAGTAAAAATTGAAGTGAGGAAAAACCCCATAACCACCTCCCCACCCCCCCCCCCCCCGGGGGGCCCTATAAGAGCAACTCCAGCGTTGGAGCCCTCCCCTCTGGCAATACACTATTCAATCCACCTAATGAACAGTAACTGCCCTTAATGAACAGTAAATAGCCCTGGCAATAGAATTTGCATCTCCACCGTTACACTTCAATAGCCCTGGCAATAGGCAATAAAATATTAGTATTTTTTTTATTTATAAAATAATACAAAATAATTTTAATTGTAATATCGGATAAGATTTTTAATCGTTCTCGTTGCGCTACGTGTCATTATCCGAAGTATTATTAAATAATACAAAATAATACAATTATTGGTGATGGATTTCTGATAAGATTATTAACCAATCACGTCACGCCACGTGTCATAATATGTTCAAAATCTTTGAGGATAGATTTCCATCAGATTTTTAACGAATGACGGCATGCCACGTGTCATAATCTGTTCACAATCTTTGAGGATAGATTTCCATCAGATTTGTAACGAATGACGGCATGCCACATGGCATTATGCATAACCTAATCCTTTCTGAATCCTCTATATAATCCACCATCCATCCTCACAAATCTCACACCAAAATTCTCAAGATCTCTATCATTATTCATAGTTTCTGCTTCCTTATTCACAAAAATCTGTATCATTATTCATAGTTTATGTTTCTTTCTTTCAATGTCTTCTTCTTCTTCCTCAAGGATGATGTGGGAATTCAATCAGGAAGAGGAAGAATTGTTTAATGAATAAGAAGCAATGTTCAATCACCAGGGGGTAAGAAATGAGAGGGAAGAGGATGAGGAGCGTCAAATGAGAGATGACGAAGTAAGAAAGGGCAGAGCTTCACATTCCCGTCGAGTCATCCAAGCTGCGGCTCAGATCTGCAGGCCCAGCCGTTCCGGAAACCTTGATAGAAGCAGGCAACGACGAGGTATGGAACTCTTGGATGATTATTTTGTTCCTAATAGTGCATTCCCTAATACGTACTTTAGACGTCGTTTTAGAATAGAACGACATTTGTTCAACAAAATCATGATTGCTGTTTGCAACCATGATTCTTGTTTTGTGCAAAAAAAAGATGCTTTTAGTGCTATGGGGTCTACTGCCTGAGCAAAAAATTACTGCTGCCTTGCGGATGTTTGCATATGGAGTATCTGCAGACCAAGTGGATGAGATAACGAGGATGGGGAAATCAATCATTCTTGAGTCCCTGATGAGGTTTTGCGGAGCAATCGAATTTATCTACACTGCTGAGTACCTCCGCAAACCTACACACATGGACTTGGAGCGGCTGTTGAAGAAGGCGGAGATGCGTGGCTTTTCTGGGATGATTGGAAGCATTGATTGTATGCACTGGACGTGGAAAAACTGTCCAAGTGCATGGCAAGGCGCTTACGGGGACAGAAAAGGAGGAAAAAGTATCATTCTGGAGGCGGTGGCATCTTTTGATACATGGATTTGGCACGCCTTTTTCGGGGTCCCGGGAGCTCAAAATGACATCAACGTCCTTGCCCAATCCCCAGTGTTCAACGATGTCCTGCAAGGAAAGGCACCAAAAGTTACGTATGAGGTCAACGGACGTATGTACGACGGGCCATACTACCTAGCTGACGGCATCTACCCGCGATGGTCAACATTTGTCAAAACAGTGCCACATCTGCGGAGTGCAAAGGAAAAACACTTTGCAAGCTGTCAAGAGGGGTGCAGGAAGGATGTGGAGCATTGTTTCGGTATCCTCCAAGCTCGCTGGACGATCGTCAGGGGTGCTGCCAGATTGTTTGATGTAGAGTCGCTTCGATCCATCATGATGACGTGCATCATTCTTCACAACATGATTCATGATGACGTGCATCATTCTTCACAACATGATTGTGGAAGATGAGTACGATTATGAAGCTGTTGATGAATATGAGCCAGACCCGATGAACAATTCAAGAACACATATATATTGTGCTCATGACGCCACCGATGAGCCCGTGCAACATGAGCCATTACAAAGGGATGGACGTTACAATGAAAGGCTCATTCAACGATATACTGCATTTCAAATGCCAGACATGCACAATGCTCGACAAATTGACTTGATAGAACACCAGTGGGCATTGAAACAAGCTGAAGATAATTAAGTTCATTTATTGTGTTTTTTTGAATTTGGTATGTTTATGTTATTTTATTTGGTGTGTTTTATTATTTGGTATGTTTATGTAATTTTTTTATGTTTATGTTTATGTAATTCTTAGTATATGTAATTCTTAGTATGTTTATGTTTATGTTTATGTAATTTTTTTTATGTTTATGTTTATGTAATTCTTAGTATATGTAATTTTTTTATGTTTATGTTTATATAATTCTTAGTATATGTATTATAAGAAGAAAACAGAGTCACACTTCGTGTGGGTTTTAATCTATGTAAAAAAGAAGATAATTAGAACGATGGTCATGGACTTTTAATTATTTTATACAAGTAGAAAATCACTTTTTTTTTTCAATAAAAGAAAATATTAGAGTGGGCTTAAACAATAATAAATCACAATTGGCATAAAGCAAGGAGGCAGAGGGTTTGTTAATAACTTACCAAGGAGGCAGAGGGTTTGTTAATAATTTTCATGTCGTGAGGAAAGCAAGGAGGCAGAGGGTAATTCTTAGTATAAATAACTTACCAAATTAATTTGAATAAATATTCAAGAAATTGGAAACAACATAAATAATACAAACAATAAATAATAAATTACAACCCAAAGTGATTGGAAAATTATGGGCTCCGATTACAAAAAGTACTCTATTCATCATCACTTAACCAATTTGTGGTGCTAGGATGATCTTCTCTTGTGGTGCTAGAACCACCTTGGCTTGCTATCGTTTCTCTTGCACGCCTCCTTCGCACCACGTCCGCTTTCTCTGACTTCCAAAAAAATTTAGAATTTGGAGACTTCCCTTCTAAAGACATGTTCATAATCTCACGATCTTGTTGAGCCCGTCTTTCTTCTCTAACATGTTCCCTTTCTTGCCTAAGTAGCTCTCTTTCTCTCTCATTAGCATAAAATTCTCTCTCAACAGCTGCTGCTTTTGCTGCCTCTCTAGCCTTATCAGCCTCATCTTTCGCCATTTCCCTCGCCAAAGTCAATTCACCTTGGCGAGTAAGTTCTTCCATGAACTTTGCATAATCATTCTTGGAAACACCCCATTTTCTCTTTGAAGCCTTCTTACCTTCAGGCCTAATTGGATAACGGGTCGAACCCGACGCTTGTTCAGGGAGGGGCGTTTCGGGCACTTCTTCTGCATCATCTTCATGAACATGATCGGGTGTAGAGTGTAGAGGGGTGCTGTTCATGTGCACTTCTGGACCGACTGGCACAACTCTAAATTTAGGACAATCTTTGACAATATTCCAACATTCCCACCGGTTGAATGATTTATTTTTTGCTTTTGGTTTTGGCAGCGTACCAAGCTTGTGCTTGAAGTTCCTACACAATAAAAATAAGTAACAAATAAATAATACAAATAAATAATTATAATGAAAATAAGTAACAAATAAATAATACAATTGGCTAAGTAAATAATACAAATAAATAATTATAATGAAAATAATATAAACAACATAATTATAATGTAAGTCGGTAACAAATAAATAATACAAACCATAAATAATAAATTATGTAGGTAACAAATAAATAATACAAACAATAAATAATAAATTTTGTACGTAACAAATAAATAATACAAACAATAAATAATAAATTATGTAGGTAACAAATAAATAATACAAATAATAAATAATAAATAACAAATAAATAATACAAACAATAAATAATAAATTATGACGGTAACAAATAAATAATACAAACAATAAATAATAAATTTTGTACGTAACAAATAAATAATACAAACAATAAATAATAAATTATGACGGTAACAAATAAATAATACAAACAATAAATAATAAATTTTGTACGTAACAAATAAATAATACAAGCAATAAATAATAAATTATGTAGGTAACAACTAAATAATACAAACAAATAATTATAATGTAAATTTGGGTATCAAATAAATAATATATTGTTACCTGATCCGAGTAATTTTCCCCACTTCGAATATTACTACTAGCTTGTGCCAAGGCGTCTCTCCACGTACTAAACGATTGGCTAAGTAATTTCCAACGACTGGACATCGATTCTTTGGTTCTTTTCCCACCAATTTCTCAAGAAAATTGGTATGAATAAGACTCCACATTTCTCGCAACTGCATCTCATTACCCGTAAGCGAACTATGAGTAACTTCAACCCAGCTAGTACACAACGCAACATCTTCAATAAGCGACCAATTCGTACCTGCACCAGTGGTCATTTTGTTGAAAAAAATGGATTCAAACTTTGAGACAAAGAAAGGAATATGATTGAAAGTAGTTGAGAAAATATGAAATTGTTGTGTAAGGTAGATGATAATGAGAAGGTATTTATAGAAACGTAAAAACAATTTTTTTTCAGATTTTTCAGATTTTTTTTTGAATTTTTTTTAATTTTTTACAATTTTTTTTAAATGTTTATTCAATTAATTAATCTCTGCCGTTGGATATAAAAAAATTTGAATTCCAACACTCCAGATTGTGTCACGTGTCACAACGGTAACTTTTCTTAATTGGATATTAAATCTGATTCTTTTTTTTTTTTTTTACCGTTGAGATCGAACGGTCCACATTAAGTGACCGTTGAGATCTAACGGACCGTGGGAAGCCACGTGGCTTCCCAACGGTAACTGACAGACTTTTTTTTTCTGATTTTTGTGTCGGCGACGCGCTCCCACGCGCGGGTGGGGTGCAGGCGCCTGACACAAAAAATATTAAATATTACGCTAACGCCAGCCTGGCGTCAGCATGACGTCACGTCCACCTCGGGCTCTCGGGCTGGCAATCCTTCACGGGCCCGGAGCTCAAGCCTCCACCATCCATCGGGCTGGCCCAAGCTGGAGCTGATCGCCTGGCCCTCGGGCCCTTGTTCCGTCCACCTTCCCCCGAGCAAAAAGCCACGCTGGGCTTGCTCTAACCACCTCCCCACCCCCCCGGGGGCCCTTTGTGTGCCACTTTTTGCTCTTTCTCCACAGTAGAAGGACCATTCTGCCCTGCTTGCCCACGCGTCCCTTATTGCTCCAGCTTCTGGTTTCATTTTTTTGACCCTCAGTGCTCCAGCACTGTTCACGAGCCACGCGTCCCGTCTGTTTCTATACGATGTCGACGCGTTGGTCCGGTTCCAGGAGTTCTACACCCACCCTTCATTTTCGATAGCTGTCTCACAAAAGCTTTTCTTGCTCTGAAACCTCACCATTAGCATTTTTTGTTCTAAAACCTGGCATTTGCTGGGTCTCCAATCTTGAGTTGTCTCTCACTTTCTTGCTAAAAACGACGAAACCAGCATTTTGTAGCTTTTTAATCCGATTAGCCAATTGGGTTTTGCTTGATTTGTATTTTCTTTTTATTTATAATTTAAAGGGTGATCTATACGATCACGAGAGTTTGGTGAAGGCGATCGAGCGAGTCGACGTGGTGTTCTCGACGGTGGGGCACGCGCAGTTGGCTGATCAGGCCACACGTGCTATAGAACCTACCTGGCTGATGTGCTTTGTGGTAAGATTGCTTAAGGATGTTCCAAATAAGATTAAATTCCTGTTCATAATTTTGATATAAAGGTAAACAGCGAATTTCCTTTCGGTTTTCATTTCTTTCTCTCGAGGACCTCACCTTCTCTGTTTGCTTCCACTGATCTTTTGTTTCCTGCACTGATTCCACTTCTTTTTCGCGACTTTCTACCCAACGCACTGTGTGCTTCCTGTTTGGTCTAAGTTCCTCTTCTTTTTCTGCAAGAAACAATCCCGTTGCGATTAGATATTTTTGGGATAGGCGTTGGAGGCTGCAGTATGGGAGGTTTCTTATCATATGAGGGTCACCAATGATTGGTAAGTTCAGTTTTTTTGCCAATTTCTTTATTGTTATCCCAGTTTTTGATCATTTTAAAGGCTCTGAATTGCTAATGGATTTACCCTCTTTTTTTTATGTCACAATTTTGGGTCGTTGGAGGAACAACTTGGTTGCTTGACTTTTTAAGGTATAAAGTTTGCTGTACTTTAGTTTTAGTTTCTTCAGTTAGATGTAATATCACCCATTTGAGTCAAAATTCTCTCCTGTAGCGGCTTTCATTGAAGAAACTGATTCCACAATGTTCGAATATGAACTAAAGGTTGTTGGTTGAGATGTTAATAAGCTTTTCTAATATCAGGCTTTAGATTTTTGAATTCTGCTCGAACAAAACTAAAGTCTATTTCATTTGCTTGATTTAGTATAGTTTTTGTGAAAAGAAATTGAATTCTATGCTTGTTCTATGGCTGCTTTCTTGCATTTAAAATTACTGTCATCTTAGGCAATAGAGTATTTATTTGGTATGAATTGCCTGTGATGGTGGATAAATCTTCGTGCAGGTCGATCTGGGGGAGCAGTATGTAGACAATCCTATGTTGTCCACTGTCATTTTCTTAGTCGAAGGTTTAAATCATTTATCTTTATATAAGCTCTTCCTACGTATGCTATGTTAGCTGACATTACAGAAGATTCAATTAGCATGGGTGATTGTATTGTTAACATAAAGTACCTCTTTAAATTTTTTATTGTGTACTGACCAATTGCAGATAGACAGTTCTATGCTCACAGAATTTTCCTGCTCGGTTCTTCAGATACCTTCCGTGCAACATTTGATGGTGGTATGATTTTCTATTTCCCCTTTGCAACAATTTCTTTTTGGTTTTTGGAGTACGCATGATTTATTTTTAATTAGAGAAGAAAAATTAATAAAACACAAGAAGCAATTGGAAACATGGCTGCAAGTGATAAGCTAGTCTTTTTTTCAATTAACTATATTACTTTTGTAGTATATATATGCATGCGCAGGAAAAATCCAAATCGTACTACAAGATCTTAGGGCTCTGTGTTTTGTGTCAAAGCAATGCATTGAGAGAATATGAGCCGTTGCGTCTGGTTTGGATATGTGTCTATGGTGGTACCCCCATTTCAAGGCAATTGAGAGCGCTTGACTATGGTAACCCAACGGCTTTCTTTGTTGTTTTTCCTTAATGGGTTATCGATTCCTTGCTTTTTTTTACTGAGTTTTTGACTATTGATATTTTGCATTTCTGAGCTTCAAGGCACAAAATGATTATTTGTTATTGGGTTGTTGGGTTGCTAAAGGCAAGCAAGACACATAAAAATGACCATTAGGAATGAAAAGTCACTTCTTTGGTGTATTTATATTTTTTTTAGTTGTATCAAGTGTTGATTTGCTGTGTGTTTTTTGTCGAAGTTATGCTTTGACGAGCTTAGATTCCTAAAAGGTTCGATACTAAAATGACATGAATAAGCATAATGAATGGTTCGAAAGATGCTATTAATGGTTTTGCAAGTATATCGTTAGTCGTTTGGTTGAATGATTTGCTTTTGTTTTTTCTTTCAAAACACTTTGCTCTTCATTTTTTGGGGCTGCAGCTTGCGAAGCCCTTTATGCTCATGGTAAACAATTTTGGATTTTTGCCTTCAGCCTTCCAACAAATTTTTTTATTTGAAAATTGTGAAAGTTGTGTTTTATATGCTATGAAAGTTGAATCTGTGATTTTTTTTTGTTTTTTTAATTCATGGTATATATTCTGTTATTTCATAGTTTTGGATGATGTTGGATTGAAAAGCTTTTCTATAAAAATTATAGTTATTTAAAGTGTTTTATCCGTTCCTACATTTGCTATATCTCTTACCAAAATACGCAAATTATTTTGTAAATTTGTTCTTATTCTAGCAAGAACAACAAATGCAGAAGGGAAACACATATATAGTCAGTGTTATTCCAGCCAAAACCTTTATTCTCACAACATCAGGTACGATTGTTAAAGGTTTCGGTTCATTTTACCTAACTTGAAACAATTTACCATTAGCACAAACTTTTTTATATTTTAAACGTGATATTTCATGCATTTTCTCATGCATTTTCTATTCCCGCAGCAACGCGCGGGTAGTACTTTCTAGTTTTTAATCTGAAAGCCTAGAAATCATAAGAAAACAAATGTTGAGCTAACAGTAATCTCGGACAGTAATTTGTAACAAAAATTTGACCATAAAAATGTAAAACCATCTCTCAATCAGTATGTTTCATCTTATATTGCAAGTGACCTGCTGCCATGGCTATAAATTCTTTAGGGGAAATCATTGTTCTACTAGAAAAATAGAAATGAAGAAAAGGTAAAGAAGAACATGAATACCTCAATTCTGAAAACAAAGAGGGAGCCATTTTTCAGCAAGCTCTTCCTGTCAGCAGGAACAACAAACTGAGAAAAACAAATCATGGATTCGCAATATAAAACTTCATGTATAAATTCAGGGGTGTGCGTGTAAAGCTCAATTGGGGTTTCATAAAAAAAATGTTATTAATCACATCTTATGGTGCTGAATCACAACTTTTTCCTCCCGTCTTATGGATTCATGTATTTTTCCCAGTGAATTCAAAATGAAATCAGAATAACGGATTTAGTATAGAGAAGGCTAAATTGGATTAATGGTCCCCATGGTGAGAGGGTAATCGGAAGATAGCTCTTGTGGTGAAAAAATTCGGATTTAAACCCTCATGGTGAACTTCGTTAGGATTTAAGCTTAAAATTAACATCTTCCTCATCTGTTTGTTAACCTGTTCAACCTTCATAACGAAAAGAGAATAAAACTCATTCATTCAAGGCTATGAATTCGTTTAGCACAATGATACAAAACGAGAATGTCCAACTTATAACGATACAAATAGTTCACCGGAGGATTACAGCCACTAGCTCGATTATCTATAGCAACTTAAAAGATTGACTTTTCAAATCCAGTCCATTTACACAAGATTTCAAATCCCTGGGTTAAATATAATGAACAGTGTGGCCGATTAATTACTAATCACTAAGCAATTTGGAAAGCCCAGAAATCCTATATCCAATGTGATCAATGATTTGAATTTCCTCAATGAATTATGTTGAACAATAAACAAAGCAAACAAAAGGGCAGATTCATTGAAATTTGAATTCATGTATTTTGAATAAGATCTCAAACTGTAAATCAGGAAGCAAGGAAGGAAGAGATGAGACGCACCGCATCGACGGAGGAGCTATCAGCATCCATTTCGGGGCGGAGCTTGGCATAAAGTTGGGGGCTGCGGTAGACGGAGCGGGGGCAACAAATTCATAGCCTTGGATGTATGAGTTTTTTTCTCTTTTGGTTATGAATGTTGAATGGGTTAATAGACAGATAAGGAAGATGTTAATTTTGGGCTTAAATCCTAACGGAGTTCACCACGAGGGTTTAAATCCGAATTTTTTAGCCTAAACAAATTGATGAAATTTTTTGAAGCTCCTATTGTTTCCCACCACAATTGTGAAAAGGAAACAACACCGCCATATGTGCCACGATGTATAACCATACTTCAAAAGTTATTTCAAACACACTACTGTTTATATCTGCACAACTAATAGAGCCATTAAAAGAAAAAAGTCGATTAAAAGAAAAAAGCAACTTTCTTATTTGATCCCCACTAACCTAGCAAGCCAAGTACATTTTAGACCATAGAACATAGAAGCAGTAGTCAAATAGATTGAAATATAGATATTTTTGGACTAATATCTAAGTTCTTTTTTTTTTTAAATCAAATACGATTTCTTATTCGAATTGCAATATTTCACATGTATCTGACAACATATAAATCACAATAGAATGATAGCTATCATGCAAACCATTTGATCATACATATTTATAGAATTAGTCAATTGTGTGCATGTAAGTGAATGATATCATATTTGATCTTAGGTGCAAAATTATACTGTACTGGAAGAAGTATACTGTGCAATTTTGTTAAGATAAATAAAATAGTTTAATATTGGAACAATGCTTTTAAACCATGAACATTTAATGTGGAGAAATTGGAAGTTGAAATCAGTGGAAAACGACATGGGATAGAGAACAAAATTCAAACAATGTTGTGATCAAAGTTGGAACTCCGTTGAGAGTTCAACAAAAAGATCAGTTGAAAATGCACTAACAGACCAACTTCAAAGAAAATATAGTGTCAAATGATTGTGCTAGGAATAGAAAGAAGCAAACTTTATAGGGAAAGTGAAAATTGAATCCTTTAGCCATCACATTGACATGCTTGGAATGAACAGCATGCATAAACATGTTTACAAAACAAATGGAGAGCAATATCACCAAAATTATCTTCCTGTTATTTTGTATTGTGATAAGATTTATGCTAAACAGTGTTTTTACCAAAATTTAATAATAAAGACTACAGTAACATGGGAGAAAGGGTTGACTTCTACCCCAAAATCATAAAATTAGAAAGCAAAAAAAAAAAAAAAAAAAGGAATTTGATAACCTTGTATCTTAAGAAACCCCTAAATTTTGTGGAATAATTGCTTAATGAAATACTCTTGTCTTTCTAAAGTTCGTTATCCAAAGAAGTCCATTTAAACTATTCCAACTGATTCCTTCCAATCATATAAAGACAACTCCTATTTTTGTAAGCTATTTCTGCAAGTATTTTATGATTCAAGAAGCAACTGTAAACACATAAAAAACACAAAACAAAAAACCCCTCAGGGACAGGCAATCAAACTGAGTTCAGTGAACCCGCCTAAAATTAGGCCGAGAATCCACCAGGAAACCCAAATGAAAAACAGAAAGAAGACCCAACTTTAATCTTAAGTAATGTAAACGTTGGATTCTTCCATATTTATGAAAACAGAAAATATGATATGAAACAAACGTTCTTGCCTGTGGCTTTGAGGATGTTTGGGGTTAACTCAAGTTCTTGTGCCAAGGAAATAATTTGTCAAATTCAACCACAAATGAGGTTAAGATTATAGCTAATACAATATACACTAAAAAAGATCTTAACAATGAAGAAATAATCCCAAAAATCATACTCAACCTGCATTGCAGAAATGAAAACTGTAGCTTATAAACATTCTCAATGTCCTCAGCAAGTCCTCTCTCCAATGGCTCTGCAATCTACAAAAGGTTTTTAGAAGATTATAAATTGAATCACATAAAATTTCTGAAATTAGGTAGCTTCTTACCATAGTTATTTTATTCTTTTTATTGGGTGTTTCAGCAAAACATTTGATTGACAAAGACTACACTGTTTCACAAAATGAAACAACAGGATCAACCTATAAACAAAAGCATATCCATCAAGAAAAGAAGAAAATAAAATTTTACATTCTTAAGGGGTGGAAAAATTACTTTAAAAAGAAAAAAACGTGAAGAGAGGATGAGGATTGGGAGCAACCAATTACCTTGCCTTCCACTTCCAAATAAAGCTCTCTTAGGTCCTTCATTATTCAGATGTAGCCTATAACACATTAATTTATGTTACAAAAAACCTAAAAATTAAGCACCAAATCTTTCACTTCAAATTCCATAAAAATTAAACCTTTGAAACAAAAATTATTGGGCTTTCTCTTGTGAGGAGGAGTTCAAAACTCACAGTTCTGCAAGACGGGGCATCGACCGTAGATTCGATTGGTCCCGGATTTCACATTTGTTTTCTGCCCTTTGTAAAAATCACAGAGCAGCCACCCTCCCCCATTGCAATCCTCGCAGAGAATCGCCACGTCAGCCTTGGAAAAAACTGGAATCAAAGCAAAGACACGTAAAAGAGCAGTGCCATACCTGTGGAGCTCGAGCATGGAAAGGCTCTGGTTCCTTGCAAAACAACAGAAAAAACATTTACAAATCTAGCTTTACAGAGATGCACAACCAGTCGAAAAACGGATGCTGGAAACCAAATCCCCGAACAAACGAAAACCAAATTTACTCAGGAATCCGATAGTAGCGAGGTCTAGTTCTCTGGTCATCAGCTGAAATCGCCTTGTTGGAAAATCGGGCATTTGAACACATAAACAAAAGAGCCAAAATTAGAATAAAAATAAAAATAAAAACCAAAATTTAAACGTAAGTTGTATCTGCAGAGGAAACGCCACCCAAAAACAAAATACCCGAGGACTCGAGCTAAGTTTTGAAAGAGAAGTCGAGCTAGAATCCTAGGAGTCGTCGCCGGCCAATTGAATCATCAAAGATAAGGCAACGATGACTGGGTATTTTAGAGAGAGAATCAAGCGACTGGATATTTTGATTTGCCGTTGGAGATTGGAACGGTCTTGATGAATTTTGGTTTCGGGAGAGCGGAACGACGCAGAAGAGTCGAATATATTTAATTTCTAGTTACTTTTTTTTTTTTTTTTTTTTTTAGTAAACAAAGAACGAGTCAAATATATTTAATTTAATGTTTAATGCATGGGTTCTATTAACAACCAATAGAATAAAAATTAAAACAAATTTTGATTATTTTTTAATAGTTAATGTAACTCTAGGCCGAATAAAATAATAAAACAAATATTTGAAACATCTATTGGAAAATAAGAGAATTTAGCACTTGTATTCAATTTGCCACATCAGTCATTAAATAAAATTTTGATATACTATATTTGACATCTCCTTTGGAAATACTCTAAGGATCCTTGGATAAGTTATATATGTAATAGGCGTAATACGGTTGGTATTACTTTTTAAATATGGGATTCAATTATTCATTACTCTTTTATGTGTCTAAATATGATTAGTGAGTATCACCACTAAGTATTGTCACGTGGTACTAGTGGACTCTAAGCTTGCTAATGGATTCTAACATTTGCATCTAATTAGTTCGATTTCCCTTGATGTATATCCTTCTTTGTCATATTTATAATGCAACAAGATACAAGACTAATTACCTTGAAACAGAAAATAATGATATCCTAATTGAACAAATAATTCTAAATCCACAAAAACTTTGAAACCTAAATATCGTTTTTCCTTCTAAAGACTACCTAATTAGGACTTAGGAGATCCAATGTACGTAATTCATAATTTACTTAATTTCATAACAATTCCCTTCTTCAACTCCTACTCCAACACTTTGGGAATTACACTACAGCGTTCTACAGAATTCAACGACAAGAGTATATATATTATCACAAAACGGAAATTTAAATTTATTTCACTTGTAGTATCAAAGAGAAAGCAAACAATTCAAACAAATATATTAAAACATGGTTTCAACGAAAGACCAGTACAAAGACTGGCTCATTCGTATTTTGTTGGCCAATGGTGATGCCTTATTATTGAATTTAGTAAAGAGAACAACTAGTCCAAATTGAAGGCCTAAAGAGGCACGGGTTCGACAAAGAGTGAAATCACAATATCCTTGAGAAAGATTCCAGCATGAGTAAAGCCATCGTCATGTTTGTATATAACTTCAATCATTCGTGCAAAATTGACAATTCGTAGTATTAGCTGCATGGGGAAAATGGTAGGGCGGTGGCACGTTTCGTTTACGTCCTTCCATGCATTATTCACTTGCTTGCTTAGTTCGATTATTGCTTGTTCCTCTGTGGCATTATGTTCTTTCATGTAGCATTCCACAGATGAGGCAACATGCCCTCTCTTCTGCTCAAACTTCAAAAATTAAAAAAAAAAAAAAAACATATCAAGGCTATATAGTAGTAGTAGTAGTAGTAGTAGTAGTAGAACAAATCTAGCTAATAAAGAATCAACAAAAAACAATTTGGAGAATTATTTGATTCTGAACTTTAGTCGAATTGAAGTTTTCGCTATTGAACTAAAAATCTTTGAATATTGATCCTTGAACTTGCCACAGTGTGGAGCATTGATATTTTCGAGGATGGAAGTTCTAACAAAGCAACTCAAAAGAATCATTATTCCACACCGTTACAAGTTCATAGACCAGTACTCAGAAATTTTTTGTTCTAGAATCTATACTCTAATTTTCTCAAGGAAAAGAATGGTAATACTACATAGTAATGAATTTATATAATTAAGTACATACCTTGCGAGACTTCATATCATCCACAAGTCTACAAATTAATGATGTTGCCTTTACAATCTTAGGGTCACTAAACACCCAATCCAAGGAGTCTTTTGTAACAACGCTTCCCATTCCAACAAAGGATGTGGTTGCTAACATGAAGTAGGCTGTATTAAGTGCTTCTGACAAATATTCATCCATGGTTGGTGTGTAGTTATCATAGAACCATTTCGCTTCCTTGAAGTAAGATTTAACTTGGATTTTCATCTGAGAGACGACCAAGCGATGTACATATACGTAATAAAGCTTCAATTAATCATGCTTCTATAATTAATTTACTCATGTAATACAAATTCCTACATAACAGTAATTAGTATGATGGAAAAGACATTTGTCTGTGAGACGTACTGCTTCTCTCGCATAGTGGATGCGATATGAGTTTCCCTCGTTTCCAAGCTTTTCCTCAATTTCAGCGTAGAGATCCAACAATGCTTGGTAACAGACTTTCATGTACTGCTCAGGAAGATGAACCGTAGCAGATATGTCCCACCTGATGATCCACGATGAAACATTTAAAATAAGCTAGTGAAACAATCCAAGAAGGCTATCATCCAAAAGTACTAACTGATGTTCGAATTTTCAGACGTCTTGCTTCTGTTAGAATCGCGTACTGTCGATGTTCAATGAAATAAAATAAAAAATCTAGCTAATCAACCACTGTAAATTGTGAGATGAACAAATTAAACGATTATTATGAGTTTATTTTCAAACCTTTCAACAGCTTCAGTAAACAGCTCTAGTTCTTCAAATGTGCCGTACACGTCATAAATATCATCAATAATGGCTGTGATGGCAGTAACTTTTCCTAATATCATCCTAGCAAAGGAGTATTCGGGTTCATAGTAGCACCCTAAAGCCCAAAGGTAGCTCTCAACTACTCTGTCCCTTGCAAACGGTAACTTGTTTACAAAGTCCAACTCCTTCCACCATCTGCATTAATTAATTTAAGTGCAATTTGATTAATGCATTAGTTAACTAGTTTTGCATGAAGTTGATGGTATTAATTGCCAATAATACACACACACACACACACACACACACACACACACATATATATGTATAATAACCTTGTAATTTCACTTAGTTCCTTCTGATGGACTTTCTGCAAGAGGTTGAAATCCAACTTTGCAAAAGTTAGGAGAGTCTCATTATGTGAATTCTTTTCGCAGTCGATGGACAAGTAACGCCTTGCTTCTAGCCTTGGGACGCCCTTCCAGAATGGCTGGTACAATGCATGCTTTACTTGTTGCAAAAGTGGCCCGGGGCTTAAACGATGTGCTGCTGACTCGAGATGAGTGGTGGTGAAGCTTAATGCCTCTTCTAGTATATCTTCTCCGTGTACCCTCAGATGCGTAGCTTCGTACAAGCTTAGTAGTCCGACGATATCATTCGTGAGTGATCCCTTAAATTTCGCATCATTGACGTCCTTGAACTTGTTGAACATGTCTGCTTCAAAAAAAAAAAAATTAATTAATTCATGCATTACGTGCTTAATTAGAGGGAAAAAAAATTTAATCCGTATATAGCTATAGAACAATCCATGGGCACCGAGAGGGCCGGCAGGGGGAACTTACCACATGAAATATTATAACCTTGTTGTCTAAGCAATCGAAAATAGAGAGCAGCAGCGTGAAGATCCTCATCATAATCACTTCCTTGGTGATAACAGAGATAAGAGTTGTTGTGAATTTGCAGCAAAACTTGATCAATCTCGTTTTCAAAATGGCGGGAGACGCCTAAGCGCTGAATGGCATCAATCAATTCCAATTTTTTCAAAGGTTTACAAGGTATTGGAGCCATTATCATCGTCTTCACTCTTTCCTTCAGTTCTTGAATACGTTGCTCTTCTTCTATGTTTGTTTCCTGAACAGACAAATTGAAACGGAATTAGAAAGAATGAAAAAAATAATAAATATATAATGACAAACTATTAGTCTAAATGAATTTCGCACAATAGAAGCATATGATAAGAAATAATCGCCCCAAATGGTGGGAGAGAAATTTGCTGAACGTCGATTAACATCATTAGTAGTCATTTTTGGGGTTTGATGTGGTTGAGGTGCAGACATTTTATTTTTCAAGGGCTGGTGGGAGTTGGAGGCGGTTATTTGCGACTTATATACACTTCCCGGGTGGTGTGTCTTTTTTGGGGTGGTTCTTTTGGGCGAAGTTGAAGGGTTGGCCTGGTGGGCGTGTAATAGTATTTTCTTTATTCTTAGTCTCACAATGGGTTAATAATAATGTAATTCAACCAGTTGTTTATTAAATATTATTTTTTTTTATTCTTAATGTAAATTTTATAGAGACCAATTTGATTATGTGGATTCAACTGCTTTATTACATTATTAAACAATAATTTGATAATTAATTTAATCACATTATTATCCGCGTGCGAAAAACCTTTTTTATAACCTGCATTACACGCCTCTTAAGATGCTTTGAACGTGTTTAAAAATAGAGAAAATAATATTTAATAAACAACTTATTGTTTTATGAGGTGTGTAATGCCGGTTATAAAAAAAAAATATTTCGCACGTGGATAATAATGTGATTAAATTAGTTGTCAAATGATTGTTTTTTTTTCCTTTTAAAAAACGATATTATCTACATTAAGAGAGAAGGGGTGGGCTTAGCCTCACAATAGGCTATCAATAATGTGATTCAATAAGTTGTTTATTAAATATTATTTTCTTTATTCTTAATGTAAATTCCACAAAGACCAATTTTATTATATGAATTTAGATGCTTTAATTGGTTTATGAGTGATTTCTTCTAGCATGATCTAAAATTATTCAGTTACTTCAAATATTTGACTTTTCTTTTGTTAATTTACGCAAATGAATACATTTAAAATGTGTAAGTCATACGTAGCACCCCGTGATTAAAAAAAAAAAAACCTTTTACACGCTAGTGAGCGTGTGCATAAAGGCTACTAATAAAGGTAAAAGAGAGAAAACTCTCGAATTTAGGAGAAGAAGACAATGTAGTAGGGAAATTGATGTTGCTTTTTTGTGAGGTAAATTGCTTTTGCAAAGGTAGGGTGTGTGTGGTAAATAAGAATCATGTTTTTTTTATGGAAAAAAAGTGTTCACAAAGGTAAATAAGAATCATGTTTATTTTTAGAAAAATCGTGTTCACAAACAATCACGCGATGTATCGCGTTCAATAATATATTGTCATTTTTTTAATTTTTCTTCGCAATGCATATTATTAGATTACAACGTGTTGCCCTCTAAAATTTACACAGCTTGACACCACCACTGTAAGATCCCACATCACGTAGGGGTGAGGATCCTGTAAACTTTATATGTATATTCTCATCTCTACCTAGCATAAGGCCTTTTGAAAGCTCACTGGCTTTAGAGTTCATCAAAACTCCGAAGTTAAGCGAGTTCGGGTAAGAGCAATCCCATGATGGGTGATTCACTAGGAAGTTTTCATGTGAGTTCCCAGAAACAAAACCGTGAGGGCGTGGTCGGGGCCCAAAGTAGACAATATCGTGCTACGGTGGAGTTGAGTCTAGGATTTGGTGGGGGCCCGGGCCAGGATGTGACAACCACCACAATGATACAAAAGTTATATAGTTGTACTATAAAATTCTTGTCAACAAATCAAAAAGAAGAAATAGTTGTCACTTAGTACTACTGTGTAGTAATATTCTTTTTTAGTTGTAAGTTAGAAATTTTTTTTAACAAATGATATTCTTTTTCACTTAGTACATATTCTTTTTTTTTATTATTATTAACAAAAGATATTATCTACACTAAGGGAGATAGGGGTGGGCTTAGCCTCACAATGGATTAGCAATAATGTAATTCAATTAATTGTTTATTAAATATTATTTTCTCTATTCTTAATGTAAATTCCATAGAAACCAATTTATTATGTAGATTCAGCTGCTTTAATTGGTTTATGAGGGGTTTCTTCTAGCATGATCTAAGATTATTCATTTACTTCAAATATTTGACTTTTCTTTTGTTAATTTACGCATATGAATACATTTAAAACGTGTAAATCATGTGTAACACGCCGTGATTCAAAAATGCATCCATAAAGGCTAGTAATAAAGGTAAAAGAGAGAAAAATCTCGAGTTTAGGAGAAGAAGACAATGTAGCAGGGAAATTGATGTTGCATTTTTGTGAGGTAAATTGCTTTTGCAAAGGTAGGGTGTGTGTGGTAAATAAGAATCATGTTTTTTTTGGAAAAAAACATGTTCACAAACAATCACGTGACGTATCACGTTCAATAATATATTGTCGTTTTTTAAATTTTTCTTCGCAATGCATTATTAGATTACAACGTGTTGCTCTCTAAAATTTACATAGACTTGACACCACCATCACAATGATACAAAAGTTATATAGCCGTACTATAAAATTCTTGCCAGCAAATCAAAAAGAAGAAATAGTTGTCACTTAGTACTGCTGTGTAGTGATATTCTTTTTCAGTTGTAAGTTAGAAAGAATTGTTAACAAACGATATTCTTTTTCACTTAGTACATATTCTTTTTTTTATTATTAACAAACGATATTATCTACACTAAGGGAGAGGGGGTGGACTTAGCCTCACAATAGGCTAGCAATAATATGATTCAATCAATTGTTTATTAAATATTATTTTCTCCATTCTTAATGTAAATTCTCTAGAGACCAATTTTATTATGTAGATTTAGCTGCTTTAATTGGTTTATGAGGCGTTTTCTAGCATGATCTAAAATTATTCATTTACTTCAAATATTTGAGTTTTCTTTTGTCAATTTATGCATATAAATACATTTAAAATGTGTAAGTCGCCCGTAGCACGCCCACAAATGGAAAAGACAAAAACATTGATCATATGTGGAGAGAGAGAAAGAGAGAGAGAGTTTTAGAAGGTAAAGAAACATATATATACTTCACTTTTTGGAAAATACAGTCAAAAACCATCTCCATGTTTTCATCATGTTTGTGTTTGTGCATAAAAAGTTAGATGCAAATCTTTCTCTGTTTGTGAGAGATCTCTCTCTTTCTGTTTGTGAGAGTTTTTTCTCACCTTTGTGTTTGAGTGCCTCCAATCTTTACCGGTCCTCGTCGTCGCCGGCCCTAGCTGTGGCTAGGGTCAGTGGCAACACCATAGTTCTCCTTTGCTTTCTTTTTTCCTATTTTTTTTCCTGTTGTTTGCTTTCTTACCTTTCCTATTTTTGCCCAGTTTTTCTTCTCCTGCCATCAACATCACTCTGTTCCTTTCGAGTGCAAATATAAGGATAGTATAGCGGCACAAGTAAGGGTGTCGAACCACAGGGACTGAGAAACAACTTAGTAAAACCTTTTATTCTTGCAAATTAGCATTAGTTAAAGACTCCTATGACTTAAAATGGGGGGTTTGAGTAATTTTGGAAAAGAAATAAAAACAGAAAGAAAAGGGAAAAATTAGAACTATCTAAAAACAAACCTAAGACATGGAATAGGTTAAAAACGTTTTTAGCACATAAATCTGACTTCAAATAAACAAAGGCCTTCCCCTAAACATTCCTGAATCAGTGATATGATCTTTTAACTTATCTCTTTCAAATGCACAAATAATATGTTCACATATCTAGCATGACATATAACTAGATTGTATGAATCCTCTCTTACTTTGCATGTTAGATGAATGACATATACATAAAACTTATATTTGTAGGTGCAACCTAGCATGACTTATACTCAGATTTAACACCTAGAAACTCATTAAAAACGAAGAGGATTATGAACATCACATGAACCCTAGAACATGACATTTATCCTAGAACTTCATGGAATCAATTTACATGATTAGTTCTGAACCTAACCACATGTTGCTAATGAATGAAAGAAGATATGGCAGTCATCTATATCATTCTCAACAAAAAGCAAACATAAACAAGGTAGCTAAGCTTGAAATTATGTGCTTGAAATGATTGAAATAGAAAACTGATTCTAGCTTGCAAATGAAATTGATAAACTAAAACTGCATCATAACATTAATTCAATCATGTCTAGGGCTTCAAAGCAGCCATAACTATCCATAAACTAAATTAAAAACATAACAAAATGCATAAAAATAAAATACATAAAAAGTTAGGAAAGCTAGAACGTAGAAATTGCTTAAGGCTGAAGACTCCTGCTCGTTCCAGATTCTCCTCTCTGTTTTTTTGTTGAGTATTTGTCCCCTATTAAAAGGCTTAGGACTCATCTAACATCTGACACATTTCCTTGAATTGACTCTCATTTATAGCTCATAACAACCAGCTTTTAGTATTGAAGTAACTGAAAACTAGCTGTTATCAGAATTTGTAACTGAATAGCTCCTCTTTATTCTGTTATAACTTCTTGTTGAAACCTCCAAATCACAAGATGTAAAGAACATCAAAAAGACGACTTCCAGGGCTTTCCAACCATATATGACACATTTTCTAATTCGTTCTAAGCACTTCGGGGCAAAGCTCGCAAGTTGGCTGTTCTGCAAGGGCCTTTTCTGGCGGATCTTGGGTCACTTGTTACAATATTCAAAATAAGATGATTTCTTCAAGCCTTTACTTTCATCCTGAAATACAATACAAACAATAAAATACCTTGTGATGTGTAGAGATTTTTGTTAATGCCACTAATTACTAGTGGCCTTCCAATTTGAGATTGGTGTCCTTTTATTTTTGGTGTCTTGTAAGCTGAGATTGGCATAACACCACATTCGCCAACAGACCCCCATATCATATTCTCCAATAAGTTTTGCTACAATTTCAAAGATGTGTCATTTGCACCTTATGGCGAGTCACTACTAAAATTATAACTATCTGCAATTAGTGACTATAGACATTAAGATAGCGCCATTAATTACTAGTGGCCTTCCAATTTGAGATTGGTGCCCTTTTATTTTTGGTGTCTTTTAAGCTGAGATTGGCATAACACCACATTCGCCAACAGACCCCCATATCATATTCTTCAACAAGTTTTGCTACAATTTCAAAGATGTGTCATTTGCACCTTATGGCGAGTCACTACTAAAATTATAACTATTTGCAATTAGTGACTATAGACATTAAGATAGCACTCTTGGCTTTTTTTGGTGTCTTTTTAGTTAATGACACTAATTACTAGTGGTCTTCCAATTTGAGATTAGTATCTTTTTATTTTTGATGTCTTTTAAGCTGAGATTGGTGTCTTGCTTTTGTGTAAAAAGCTCTCTCTCCCCTTCACAAACGTCCAACACCTCCTTAGCTTCATTCTCTCTCTCCTCTCCCTTTTCTCTTCACGCAACAGCGCCGACAACGGGAGTCGAAGACAAATGACGGCGATGAAAACACCAATGACCGTCAACTTGTACCTCCAAAATCCTCTTCCTGTCCTCTTTCCAACTCCTAAGTTAGTTTCATCAAATTCGAAGCCGAATTTCCTCAATTTCAGATCTAAGAAACGGTAACCGTGGATTTTTCGGCCAATTTACGACCAAGCTCGCCGGAATTGGACCTCGACCCAAGAGGTAAAGATGATCATCTCCTCGTGGGCTGTCCTCCAATGTAAGTTCATTTCCGAAATAAAAACGTTCAGCTTTTGGATCGATTCTGGATTTCAAATCTTAATTTCATTTTATGTATACATATGGAAGATTGGGGATGAGGAAGGTGAATCAAGGTTGTTTGCGACCTGGGCCGAGAAGAAAGGATGTTTTTGTAGGTCTTAGTTGCTGGAAGAGGCGAGGAAGAGCGTGCAGAAGAGTGGGAAAGTGATGTATTTGGTTCAGGCGTTTGAGAAGCTGGTTTCGATTCAGAGCTCGAAGGATTCGGATAAGTAGAATGGGGAGGAGGAAGCGGCATAAGAGATTGGGAAGAAGGCATCCAAGTGGGCATTGTCCGGATTGCAGCCTCTTCTTAAGGCGCCGGAAACACAGGTGTCGTCTTCTTCGTTTTTCCCGTCAAACTTGTTCTTGACATCGGAGAATCTCGATCTGTATCAGAGAACTTCAGTCTCTTCTTCTTGGGATGGAAGTCTGGTAAGGTTAGCAATTATACTTGATTATAGTTAGCATGAGAATTTGATGCACATCAGGTGTTTGTTGTATGTCCTGACTCGGTTTGGTTATGCTCTTTTGACTAAACAGTGTCTCAAGCAGGACTTCGAATAGGGGCGAAGGAGCTGAAGAAATGTAATTCTTGTCCTGAAGAAATGTAATTCTTGTCCTTACTGTTTTTACATTATTTGGAGATTGAAAATTATTGACTAACTCAGGTTACCTCTGTATTCTGGTTTAAATTTCAGAGCTCTGAATCTTGTAGCATAATCGGAGGAGGGAGATGGAAGAAGAAGAAGAAACAAAGAGCCACTAGCACTAAGCCATTCAAGTTAAGAACAAAGGTAAACTGTGCTGAAAATGAATGGTATCGAAAAGCACTCGAAAGTTTACATGGTTTGCGTTGCTTCTAACTTTGTTTTGTGATATCACTGCAGGAAAGGGGAAGACGAAAGGAGGAAGAGTTCACGAAAAAGCTATAAGAGATGATAATGGAGGAGGAGAGACAGCGGATACCAATTGCTCAGGGCCTCCCGTGGACAACTGACGAAGCAGAGGTATAGATACCAATTCAATGTCCCAAATCACATGAAAAGGACTATTTAAGTGATTTTATTGTTATTGCAAGACAGACAAGATCGAACCACTAACTTGTATGCATATCTTTGTATTTGTCATCTCAGTGCTGACTAAAACCTCTAGTAAAAGAAATAACAATACCAACAGACCTGAAGCTCCACAGTGACATGCGGGCAATAGAGCAAGCAAAGTTTGACCATCAGGTGATTTTGAATACTTCAGCCTTAAGAATATGCACTTTGTCTCTATACTTTCAATCACTCTCAGCTTAGTAGTGCATATAAACTTTGTTTGAAAAAATTGCTTTCAGGTAGCATTTGGGAAATAAGTTTTTCCTCGATTTTGTAGAATTAACTTTGTGACATCATCCTAACATGTAAATTACTTGTGGGGACAAATTTTGTAGAATAAACGTTTCTCTTTGCATCGTAACATGGAATGACAATCTTAACATGAAATGAACAAATGTGAGATATCTTTAAGGACAACTTCATGAAGTTGCTCTTCTTAAATATGTCACTTTGGAGATAACAGATGTATATAAGTGTTGGTATGTTGGGCACGTGACAACGAATTGCCCTTCTGAATTTGGTTTTTATGCGTGAGCACCCATCAGGTGGCAGAGAAGATGAGCATGTTTGAGCAATAAAAGATGGAAAGAGAAAGACTGCTGAAGGTAAAGAGTTATTGCACTTGATGAGCAATTCATTCTATTCGTCACCACTCATATAGGTTTCCCTGTGGTCCATTTTTCTGTGAAGCAATTCAGTAATTATATTTGGTGCTTACAGATTACAGAGAAGTTGATAGCAGATATGTTCTTAGTTGAAGTTGCAGAAGGGTTGCAGTGAATTTGTTGAGATTTTTGTATGGTAAACTATGACTGCAAACCCCTTGAAAATCTACTTTCCTAGGTATTTATATGATCATATCTCAGTGTTGTCCTCAACTCTAATCACTTTAACAGTTGGACAAACGGTTCGATGACTTTTTAGAATCGGTCGTTCAAGAGCATATGGATGATTCTCTTGTCAAGAATGAGGACCAAAAAGATATCGTGGAAGCTTTCCCTTCAGAAAGAAAACTTAGCTCATTCTCCTATTGATTGAGTTAGCATAAAGGCTATCATTTGGATTATTAACACTCCCTTTGTGCCTTTATCTTTATTTTTTTTTTGGTAAACCTAGTGTACTCTTTATCTTTAAATAACAAAATGCTTGAATGAATAAATTTTCACATACAATGATGTCTAAGTTTGACAACCTCATTGTTGACACACTCTAATACAGATGGGTCTCACATACAATGGTAATGCCTGCCTTAACTCTTACATGCGTGCAATAAAACAGGCTTATTAACTGAGGATGATTGGGTTGAAAATTTGAAATGCACTACTTGAAGGCCGTGATCAAGGAGAGTCCACTTACATCCTCCCGCTCCAATACTATTGCCAAGAACTTCCATTTCATTCTGTTCGGCAGGAAGACGGGATTACCCAGGGATTCAGTTTGTCATCGCTATTAACGAGATTGCTTTAGCAAATTTAGTGCACAAGTTCGACTGAGGATTGCCTGATGGTGCAAGAGGGTAGGACTTAGACATGACCGAAAACATTGGTGCAGCCCTACATAGAAAGTATCCTGTTAGAGTTGTGGCTATTACATATTCTGACTGAAGTGTGTCACCGTATGTATATTTCGGGAGGAGTCAGTCTTGTAATAAAACTGCTTCAAGGACAGTGTGGTCCTATACTGGCCGTTCAAAAATAGTTTCCCAAAAAAAAAGAAAAATACTGGCCCTCCCAACCATATTTCAAATATGTACTTTGAATTTACTATCTATTATGTTATTCTGTACCCTCTTTTTTCTTAATTCAATAAAATGTCTCTCGGATCGTAAGTTTCCTAGTCCAATTGGGTCAATTGGGTTACCATGCTCTTTGTGAGCCCCATATATAGTATTTTAGAGTGATTAAAAGTCGGTTTGGTAACGTTTAATAAATCAGTTTTTTCGTTTTATAGATACAAAATTAAGTGTAAAAATGTATTTGAAAGACTATTTTAAAGAATAAAACTAGAAAATGAAAACCACAGCATGCAACATTTAACTGTTGATTGGAGTATGGTGTGTAGACCTAAACATGAAGGTGGGCTTGGTCTTCGTGATTTTACTTTTTTGAACTTGACAGCTTTACTTGGTTTTGGATGGGATGCTTTACAATCTTCTTCTCTGGAGGGTTCTTTCACTCGTCAACGTTTTCCTCTTTCACCTTACAAAAACAAAAATATATATTTACGGTCTTCAGTGTGGCATGGTCTGAAGCGCGCTTTGCCTATTCTGAATAAAAATAGTCGTTGGATTATTGGTGATGGGATGCCAATTTCCTTTTGGTTCGACAAATGGTTGGACGAACCTATTATTAGCCCTTATTTACCTTCGTCATTTCACCTAAGGTTCTTCCTCGGGTTTCAGATGTTATTGAAGCACAAAGTTGGTCTTTACCAGATTATTTTATAAATTTATTTTACGTCTACCTTTGCCCTTAAATGTCTAGGATGACAAACTGATTTGGGAGCCCTCGCCTACTGGAAAGTTTTCCTTTTCTTCTAGTTATCAACTTATTCGAAGGAAACATAGTGATTGTGCTTGGGCTAAGGTTATTTGGCAACATTTTATTCTGCCACAACTATCTATTTTGGCTTGGTGGCTTTTTCATGATAAACTTCCTACCGAGGGTGCACTTCAACAACGTGGTATTTCTTTGGCATCCATTTGTTGTTAATGTCGTAATTCTGAAGCATCAAATGCTCATCTTTTCTTCAGTTGTTAGATATTTAGGCAGCTTTAGAGATGGTTAGCATGCCAATTTGGTACCTCTTTGCCATTTCCAAATTCTTTGGATGTTTTTTGGGATATCTATGTGCGTAAACACTTTTCCCAACAATTGCATAATCTCTGTATTTCTGCAAATCTTTCTACTATTGCGACTATTTGGAAAGCTCGAAATAAGTTTATTTGTGAGGGCCGACCAATCTAATTTCATCATCTCTGCATGTCTATCAATTCTACGATAGTTCATGGTGGAAAGTTTATTTCCCGGTTTCTCTCAGGGTTTTGGCACTCGAATCATCTCTTCGCTGGGGATCTAACCTATCTTTCGCAAGGCGCCTACCATTCTTCCTGTCCTTTGGTCTCCTGCTTGGTTTCCTTGGATCAAACTTAATACAAATGGTTTATCTAAAGGAAATCCCGATCCTACTGCTTGTGGAGGAGTTTTCAGGAATTGCCATGGTCATTTTCTTGGTGGTTTAGGCCAATGGATTGGCCATTGCAACTTTTTTTTTTTTTTTTTTTTTTTTTTTTTTGCAGAATTGTCTGCAATTATTATTGGTGTAGAGTTTGCATATCAGCTGGGTTGTCATTGTCTTAGGTTGGAAAGTGGCAGTTCTAGTGTTATTTCTACTCTTCAATCGTCTGATTTTGATCCTCCTTGGCCTCTCCGTACGCAATGGTCTATTTGTTTAGATCGCATTTGGAAAATGACTTTCTACACATTTCACATATATCGGGGAGGAAATTTTGTTGCGGACAATTTTGCTAACATGGGCTTGTCTTCTCCAACTTTAAGTTGGCATGTTTCTCTTCCGCCAGCGGCTCGTGCTGCATTGTTGCTCAACTTGTTTTGCAGGTTTACACCTTTTAGGTTTAGTTTTAGAGGGGTTAGGTTCCATGTCCCCCCCCCCTTCTTTTTCGTGTACTATTTTTATTATCTCCGTTTTATGAGGGGTACGGTTTATGTCCTCCCTAACTAAGTGCAACTTCTTTTTTCGTTATCAATAAAAATTTCCTCGTACGTCAAGGTTTTTCAAAAAATAAAATAAAAATAAACACAATGCGCATAGAAACACATGATACTTACAAAATAAAGTTAGAGTTTTAGGAAGAAAAATCATGTACGACACCACCACCTCATCATGGTGATCACAATTGATGACCATCATGGCGATCTACAGTGTTCTAAAATCGGCCTAGGCGACGTTTAGTGCTAGGCACTAGGCAGTGACCAGCCGCCAGGATTAACCCATAGTCGGGAGGAAAATCATAAAAGAAGTTAGGCAGGTGCCGGGACAGCCTGGGTGGCACTTGGGTAGCCTAGGCGGGCGATTGGGTGGCCTAGAAGGTCTATAGGCGTTGCAAGCTTTTTTTTTTTTTTTTTTTTTTTTTTTTTTTTTTTTTTTTTTTTTTTTTTCTCTTTTCGAACTTGAGAAATGAGGAATGCAAAGCACCTATGTTTGTGGTTCCAAGTTCTAGCAAAGAAGAAGAGAGAAAATAAGTTTCTCTCTCTTCTATTCCCACCCCACGTCGAGAGATTTTTCATTGTGCTCAGGACATAGGCTTATATGACATGTGCATTATACTAGTGGAGGAACACTTGAAAAATAAACTTCACTCCACTTATATAATAACATTATGCGTACCAGACATTGAAAAATCTCTCCCCCTACGTGACAATTTAAATTTTTTTAGATTATTGCCCAATCAAATTCGGACGGCTAGCATCCTAATTAACATAGGTTGAACGTGTATAAGTATTGGTGTGGCGCCCCACCTTCCTTCTATGAGTTCTAGTGTCCCAGCCAAATGCTTTCTACACAACATGTTTGACATCTTTATTTTTCTTTTAAGTTCACTATAAACTCCTATTATTTTTGAAAAACATTTCATAAATTATTACGAACTTGAAATCATGTGAACTTTAATCTCATGCCATCAAATTCATCATATATAATAATTTACTTAAATCCGTTTAAGTCCCAACCGACTGCCATACTAACACCAAGTGTTTTTTAGAACCTCAGCGACCACCACATCACTCCACCACCCCGGACCATTAACACCTCCTTCTCTGGCAGCACCTCCACCATCTCTGACACCGTCAACTCCACTACCTCTCAATCACCATTTACACGACCACCCATCCACCCACCCTCGTTGTTGCTGCCCTTGCCGCCAGTCCTTGCTACCATCATCATCGTCGACATCATCACTCCCACAACCGTTGCTCCCTCCTTCCAACTATTGTCACCACGCGTACCATCACCACCATTGCAACCACAATCCCATGACCTCCCTTATCAAGCCCTTAATCTCATGGGGTCATCTTGCAAATCATGGCTCGCTCATAGGCCATGATCATTACCGTCTACTAAGAGTCCCTTGACTTGAGGGCTCTTAATGGTGCCCTTCATTGCGTCTCCACAAGTCCAATAGTTAATGCGTAATGCTATACTGGTTTCACTCAAACCCAGCAATTAGGGCACGCCACATGTACCTCAGCATGTTACCATCACGCCCAACCCTTTTGTGTATAAAAGGACTCGGCCTCCTCTAACCATGAGGGGTAAATGTTCATCCACCAAAAAACCTAAGCTTGAGTTCCCTTCATTTTGTTAAGTTTAATTTAGACATCCAAAAGTCTTTGCCTTAGACCACACTCTAACATGTCTATTTTGGTTGCAGAGTTAACAAAATGATTATACTCTTGTGTAGAATTCAATTTCCACATTAAGGAAAATTAATTATTATCAGAATACTGAACATCAAATTTTGGTTATCAAACATAGGAATGAAAGAAAATAATATATCTCAGGAGAAACGGATATATAGTTACTATGGTATTTTGGTTCAATAATACAATGTTATGTGTAATTTTTTCTTCATATTGACATTGATCACTATTATATTATTGGACCGAGACGTCACATAAAAATGAACTCATCTCATATAAATTGCTCTCCATCAATTTGAGACATCAATTCACAACCACCGTTCATTGACGCATCAGCAATGTGCCGTAGGGCCCATAAAAGCACAAAACTCAACTGTGCCACACAGTGCGAATTTTCACAACAAAATACAAGACTTGTGAGTTTGCGATGCGAATCATGTGATATGCCCCAGCTAGATAAAATGTGGATAGAAAGATATGAGTTGGAGATGCTTAAAAATCCTTTGAAGCCTTCTCATTGGTTGATTCAAACCCACATGATCCCCACCAATACTTCCCACTCCTGCATTCTGAACCACCCATCTGTGCATAATATTGCATGCACAGCTACCCTTTCTACACACTTCGAAGCTTCAACACAATTCCACAGATTACTTCATCACAAAACAAATCAAGTCAACTGAATTAAGTTGCGAAAGCTTGAAAAGTCATGGCAGCAGCTGCTAGCTCTAGCACTCTTCTAAGAACAACCCCATTTCTTGGCCAAAGCCGAGGACCAAGCTTCAACACTCTTAGAGATGTTGTGCCAATGGGCACTGGCAAATACACCATGGTATGTATATGTTTATACATTATCTGAGCAATAGTCTACACTGAATTAGTCTAAACTGCGGAATGCATGTCTAATATTAGGGGTTTTTTTTGTGACATATATAGGGCAATGATTTGTGGTATGGGCCGGACAGAGTGAAGTATTTGGGACCCTTTTCTGCTCAGACTCCTTCGTACCTGAACGGAGAATTCCCCGGTGATTACGGATGGGACACCGCAGGGTTGTCAGCTGATCCCGAGGCCTTTGCTAAGAACAGGGCTCTTGAGGTACTTCAACACCTCAAGTACTGTTAGTTTCTCACCGCCATTAGTGTGTGGTTTGCTTGCCCACTACCCAAATATCATGTAGTTACAAACGATTAAGAATGAATGAAGCAAGAAATTAAGCACATTCAATAAAAATGTATGCTATTGCCTTCTTTCAAAATCAAAATGGGTGGAGACTGATATTTCAGTCCTAATTCACAATCAGACACCATAACCTTCTCAATATGCTACAAGATGTCGTCGTTGATATGCATAATTTGCATTCATTTGGAAGGAGAAGTAACTAAATTTTGCTAGTGACAGTACTTTACTAATGTTGTGCAACTTTAGGTGATCCATGGCCGGTGGGCTATGCTTGGAGCACTAGGCTGCATCACCCCAGAAGTTCTCGAGAAATGGGTGAGAGTGGACTTCAAAGAGCCAGTGTGGTTCAAAGCCGGAGCTCAAATCTTCTCCGAAGGCGGCCTCGACTATTTGGGTAACCCCAACTTAGTCCATGCTCAGAGCATCCTAGCGGTGCTTGGGTTCCAAGTCATCCTCATGGGTCTCGTTGAAGGATTCCGCATCAATGGTCTTGATGGTGTCGGAGAGGGCAACAACCTCTACCCGGGTGGGCAATACTTCGACCCTCTCGGCCTTGCCGATGACCCCGTCACCTTCGCCGAGCTCAAGGTGAAGGAAATCAAGAATGGGAGGCTAGCCATGTTCTCCATGTTTGGGTTCTTTGTCCAAGCCATTGTGACCGGGAAGGGTCCCCTAGAGAACCTCTTGGACCACCTTGACAACCCTGTAGCCAACAATGCATGGGTCTATGCCACCAAGTTTGTGCCCGGATCATAAAGTAATCTGCAGTTCCTCTAATTAGTAATTGTTAATCTTGTTTGAGAGAATGTAATTGAATGGGAAATTGTATGTCGATGTTAATACTCGTCATTTTAATTGATCAAATTTTTCAAATTTCACTTTGTGTATCAATTCTATAACAGTAAATTCAATCTTCTTAGTTCCTTCATTTCAGGATTATTTTGTATCTTTTTTCAATTCAAACGATATTCTAATATAATCTAAACAACGAGAGGGAGATATCAAACTTGAGTGCTAGGAGAGAGCAGACTGCTCAAGCCAACTTAACTACGCCCCAAGTCAAAAGATGAATTACTCATCCAAACACATTCTTATCCCTTCCAATTCCCACAAAAGGGTAGGATACCGAATAGTTTCTTTCACATGTAATCGCTTCTAATCCCCTCAAAATACATAATCATTCACCTCTACCTTCAATATATATACTTTAATTTTACCAGGTAACAAATTCAGACCAATTGTAGGCACCAAACTCCCTTATCCAAACACATTGTTACAGAGTTGAAAATAAAACAACAATAACTGTACAAATATACATGTAATCTGCTTTTAGAAAGACAAAAAGCACATTGGAAAATCAGGTACTAATCTCTTGAAAAACAGACAATATGAACATATCACATCTTCAACAACAAGATCTACACAGTAGCAGATTACATCAATGCCAACAGATTATACACAAACTGCCTAAACTAATCAACGAAGAAATAGCGGTTGAAACCACTTACGAAAGTCCCTAATTTTCTATTCACACGGTCATCAACATTCCCACCGTCACAAAAATTTGGTAGATACACAAGTTTCTCTCCATAATACTACCCCACACCAAGATTCACCGATATGTGATGCCATATGTATAAACAGAGGAGTAGCTACTGAAGAAGGAGAGGTAGCTTGCTGAGAAAGTTACTTCCATTCTTCGGTCATCCTCTTAGGTATCTCCTTCTTCGTCCATCATGAGACGGTGATTGATCATCTAAAACAAGATACTACAATGCTCTTGAACCTATCTTTCCCCACCATTTTCTCCGCCGTTTTTCCTCTTCTGAGTGCCAAATTTTGTGAAGCTTTGTCTTTGTCTCCCGTAATCTTGCCTTGTACTCTTTCTTCCAGGACTCAAACCGGTGTTTAAGTTTTCGTAAATCTTCCTCAGGATTCATATTGGCAGCTGACTGCCCAGGTTTTACCTCAACCAGAGCTTTCGCATCATCATCGAATATCTGTCTCCGCTGCTCAAATTCCTTCAACAGATTGCTGACTGCATTCGAGCTGCCATTAGCCTCACGCCCTGCTCCATTGAGGGGTGTGCTTGCACCAGGAGTTCGAGATCCCATAGATGTGGCTTCTTCAGAATCATAGCGGGCCGATGAAACAGAACCTAGTGTTACAGGTTGACCAGCAGTATTGGCAGATCCAAGACTCTTTCTGGCTGCGGCAAGACTTGTCTGCATAATAGTAATGAGTATTAAAGCTGATACAAAGTTCAAGCTCAGTAGAAGAGCTGGCCACATACTTGATAACGAAATCCACCACATTTTTTCAAAAAGTGGAACTAACAGCAGATTCACGTAATGGTCATTGTACTTTTTTTCATTCATAATAAGGAACCATCCATTTCTTACAAAGGAGACAAAATATAAATATAAGGTGAGGATGCATGTGCATGCACATTGGTTGTGGTGAAATAAATGATGATCCCAAAAGCTTAGGACTAAGGCGGCGGTTCAACAATGAAAAGGGTGGGTGTTCAACAACTTCATCAAGTTCAACTTAATAACGTACGTTAAAAGTTTACTTCTAAGTCAACATAAATCTTGGCTTTGGATAATCATCTCTAAGTCACCAGAACTACAAACTCACTGGTCAATTTGGGTTTTCAAGGCATGCAGCAACAATACAATTTTAATCGGATCAATATAACCATCTCGGGTGCAACCTTTTAACACAGTTTTATAGAATAAACGAAAAATGCATTATTTTAGAATCCATTACTGTTTCAGATTTGAATAACAAAGTTTCAGATTAACTATGAGCATAATTTTCCCCATTTCTTCGACTCATTTCAGGATTCGATTTTGGTTCGAAAAAAATCATAAAATTATGTGTGCATATTTTTTTTAAAACTAAGATCAAGCATACAAGAAAACTCACCTGTAAAGACACCATCTGCTTCTGCCACACGTCCTGCATCGATTTCATCTTTGATTCATATTCTGACCATCTTGTTTCAAATTGTTGCAGTTGCTCCTGTAATTCAGCATTTTCCTCCTCTTTCCGCACCAGAGTTGCTTCAGCCTGAAGCACCCGCCTTTGAAGCTCTGCCAAATCTGATGGCAAATCCTGTTCAGGAAACATATTCCACTTTCAGTTATTCAGATCTGAAAACCTCAGACATATAAGAGAGTGGAAAAAAGTTGGCCTTTCTATTACAAAAACCTCCAAAAGGAAAAATTTACCAGAATGCACAAGTATATCTTGCAATTTTCAGTTTTAAGTGTAAAAGCATCTGTTTCAAAGAGCAGAATTTTCACAATGTAAATTTTCGAGCCTTGGAGAATTTCGTGAATACAGTGGGCGTGTATACAGTTGGGGACCTTAAAATTTCATAGCCATGGGAAATAAAAAAAAAAATTAACCACACCGGAAAAAACTTCTATTCAAAATTGAAACTCAAGATTAATGTTAATGCAGTGCTTTTGAAAACTCAATCTTAAACCTATCGGGTGTGTTTTTGGTTCTATTAAATAAAGTTAGATTGTTTCATGTGGTTAGGTAAAAGTAAAACTGTATCTATTGGATAAATTTTTGGGAAAACTAATGAAAAGGAAGCAAGTATCGGGTAATGACTAGTCATATTTCTGTCTGGTTTCAGGCATTTAAGATCTTCATAAGGGGAAGAGGCAAGGGAAACAGGTCTAGCAAGTAAATAATTACTTTATCGGAAGTACCTTCACCTCTGACATCTTCCTGCCAGCCTTCCTTTTAGCTTTCCCATTGTCAAGATGCGACTTCTTCAAATTTTGCCGCTCATCAACAGTTTCACGAGCACCTGCTTTCCTTCCAGTATTTTCACCAAGACCGTCTGCATCTTAAAAGTAATTTCCATTAATACTAAAAAGTAGTCAAAAGATATTGTTCCTCAATATACATGCATAGGACAACAAATGAAGTTTCAACCACAAATTCAAGCATGTTCGCTTAGCAACATAAAGAACAGTACGGACTGACAAACTACAACGTCCTGAAGGGATTCCAAAATTTGTATTGAACCAAGATTTTTGTTTTTCAGAAGAAATATCAAATTGTACTAAAAATGCTGCAATATATGATAAAACCAGCTCAATCTCGACCAAATGAAACTTTAGAAGTTAGTAGGCATTACTTGATTGTATCTTTGCAACTCCTCCCTTAAGTTGATCAAAGTGGCAACGAGCCCAGTGACCACGGAAGTATTTTTGGACACCAATTATTCCTCTCAGAACTTTCTTTCTCTTATCCTCCAATGATGCAATCTATGAACAACCAGACTCAGCAACATTAGAAAAGCCACCAGAGGATAAACTTTAAAATAAAATAAAAACAGAAACAGACGAAGAGAAAAATTCAAAACTATTAAAGGAGCTCACCTGTCCTGTTCTAAGAAACACTTTCGTATAGCCAATTTGGTACATTTCAGGGAGGACACTGAATCTTTTTAGAATGGCAATAGATAGACTTAATGGATCCTGAGGTAAATCGTCCTCCAAAAGTAGAAAACCATACCTAACCCAAAAGACACATGAGAAAAGATATCTTGGCAGTTGTGACAGCCAGTAGAAACTAAAAACCTTAAACTACGGTTCAATGTGTACCAACCTTCCTGCAAATTCTTGATGTGTCATTCTAGTAGGATATCCAGATCGTGATATCCTAACAACCTCCAAAACTCCACAACACCTGAGCTGTTGTAAAACAAGGTTTACTTCGTACATGCCGGGAAGCTGCTTACTGTTTGGCTTTATGCAGCTAATGAAGTGAGGTTTGCTGCTCTCCAACTGGTGCATTAGTTTAAACAATTGACCCTACAGGAATTTATCATATACAATTAAACTTTAAACGGCGAACAGCAACATCAGCTATGTCCCAGCACACTGTCAAATAATTTAGTGAGAAGGAGCTTTCTGACCAAACAAGATCATCCACCCCCATGTCACCAAAAAGAAAACTATCATCCAAACTCTTCTAACAGAGACGTATCTTACTCGGATGAAATTCATAATTTTGGCATCTCATCTAAGGATACAAAAGTTACTCCTATATCCAGCTAAAACTTGAGCAAGCATGTGTACCTTGAACTCAATACAAGCGCTTGATTTTGAAGGGTCCAATGCATCTATCTGGCATGAATCATTTTCTGGTTTCTGGAACTGCTTAAGCTCTTTGGAAGTAAACAACTGCAGAAGTCGGCAACTGCACGATGACAGGAGTCGGACGAAAATAGAGGGCAACTTATCTCTGTTTTTTTCCAAGAATCCACTTGTGTCATATAGGACCTAATAAGATTCCATACATTAGTAAAATCAGTACACTATGAGAACCATCAGCAATTTTATAGAAGAAATAAAGGTCATCAACCTTGCATCAATTTGTACAGGCTTACATCATGTATTGCCTAGTACGAAAACAAAAGTTGGACTATCCTAAAACTATAGTTAAGAGATTCCAGAAGCAACCAATACATTGGCTCCTAAGCCAGTCCTTCCATATGGTCAAGGCTTAAGTTAAATAAACCCAAGGAACCAGTCATAAGGAAAACAAAAAACGTGCTAATCATGTGGTTGCAAACTTGCAATTAACAATGGCAGTTTCCTAGCATCTCTGTAGGAGTGAGTCCAAGAAACCTTGATGTGATGCCAAAGGCCAGAGTGATTCCAGAAATCTTCCAATAAGAAGAAGACAGAAATGATGCCTACCAAATGCCCATAAATTCTTCCAAAAATCCCCACTCTTGTACACTTCTACTACTAAATCTAGCACAATCATACTTTTTCACCCCTGGTATTGTTACCTTTCCATGATTCACTTAGCTACTTTTTACGCATTACTTTCAAGGCATGCAGAAATAATGGAAAAAAAAGAGTCAAATAATTGTAGTTGGCTCGTACATATATAGTAGTGCAAGTGAAGTCAGCATACGACTAAAATTTGTGAACATGCTCAAACAAAAACTAACCTCTCCAGCATGATGACTAATACTGAAACTGCTGGCTTTTTCTGCTTTGAAGCAAGAATTAGCATTCAAGTGTTGCTTAAATTTATTGGCAAGCGCCAAATCATTTGCCTTGGGGAAGTTCAATTCCTCATCCAACAAGGATAGCAGTCCAAAAGGCTTCTGCACCACAACACAGTAAAAAGTGGATTAACTATAGAGGCAAATACTATGGTCACTTACTTTAGAAAAATACCCTTCTTACTTTGCAATGGGAAAGGGCGCCAAATGAATTTTGCAATTAAGAATAGAAAATTACAAGTGGATAGTTGAGGGGTTTTCCTCCAGTTGAGCTATTTAAGTGTTTCTTTAAAAAAAAAATACAAAGAGAACAGAAGACTAATACCACCAAACTCTATTAAGATATCATAAGCAGTCAATCAAGGTAAAGCAAACACGTAAAGGCCCAAACCCTAATTATCACAAATTATACAAGTTGATTTGAATGTCATATATACTATACAGTGGAGATGAATCTAATGAACTTCTGATGAAAACTTAGCAGGTCCATGATATAGAAGGCTTAAATCAATGACATACCTTCTCAAACAGATTCAAGCATTCTCGGTTGTCTTGAAAATCAACTTTAGTCCAATCAACCCCGTCCAATTCACATTCCTGAAGTAAAAGGAATAAGCAGTCACATTACACTTCACATGTTTAGTCATAACATGTAGTTTGATACCAAGCAACCTTAATGCTACACTGCACTTGAGATGCTCACCTCCTGCTCAAGCTTAAATAAATGTCGGTTGAAATGTTGTTGCAGCCTTTCATTTGCATAATTAATGCAAATCTGTTCAAAGCTGTTCTTCTGAAAAATAGCCCTTAAGATCATTACTAAATACACAAATCTTATTGCTAACATCACCAAAAGTGAAGTATATATTATTACCTGGAATGACTCAAACCCGTGAATATCAAGTATACTGATGGATCTCCCAGTACGGCATTTTCCCACTGCAAGTGACTTGTTAATTTGTTCTACAAGCCAGTCAAACAAGCTGACATATATATATTTTGCCAGTGCATCCCTTGCATCGATTGCCTGAATATGAGAGGAAGAAAGAATAAGCTTCATCTTTAGACTTTCATTAAAAAAGTGCGTTTAAAAGCTGTCAGGACTCAAGGATGAACAGATAGATTGTTACAGAAATTAACAAACCTGTCGCAGTGTCAATCTTTTGACAATACTATCCTTGCTACCATGGATTTCGGGGGTAGATAAAGACAGCATCAGCTCCTGGGAACTACAACCCATCAGCATGGCAGCAATGATTACAGCTGCCCAGAGGAAGAATCAAGAGAAGTTAATCATATGCTCAAGTGTAAGTCTAAAAGTAATATACATTTGACTTAACAGAACAAATGCATTCTGAGACGGCAGATGGTTGTCATGGAATGAAATCAGACATTGAGGAAAACCTTTGACAACAATGGGATAAACAAAATTTTAAAGGTCTTTTTGGACATATATGTGCGCAACATTCTAACACTGCTCAACAATATGACTCTGCAGTTGTAGACCTAAAAATGTCATTCCACTGATCTAGATTATGACCAAACAGAAAACTATAGTAGTTAGAACTATCACCAAAAATTCAATCCAGGAATGCAACTGCTTACAACCAGCATTGTATGTAAAATATCCCACGGAAAGATCACCAAGTGAATGATCTATATCTTACCTTCATCAGCTAACACTTCCACATGATTCTCATTGTCAATTGATTGAAATGATATGTTTCCCAGCCATAACACTGCAGCCAGCAATGAGAACACGTGTTCTTGATCTTCCTTACAAACTTGAACAACATCTAGCGCTTCCTGAGGAGATGCAAAAACAATAAAACAAAGGAGAAAGTGACACTTTGGTTATAGAAGGAAGAACCGGAAAAGAAAGTTTATTAACTGCATAAATGGTGGTATAAACAGCTATTTCTTTACTTACCATGAGCATATGAAACTTCCGCGCATCATCTACACCATCAATTTCCAAGCAATCACCCTGATTAAGATACCTGTACTCACTAGCCCTTTTAAGGTTTAGGTTTAGCCTCTCTGCAACCAAAAACATAGAATGATTCCCTGATACTTGTACAGAAGAACCCTTGAAGGTTCTCGTTTTGTAAAATAACAGAACCCAAAAATTAAAAGGCAAATGGTTATCATAGAACTTGTATATGAACCCATTTAATAGGTTTCCTGCCATCTTTTGAAACGCAAGCATGGGTCATTACCGATAACTGGTCATTGCTAATTACCATAGCAACCAGGATGTAAAAAGCAATCAGGAAGACTCAAAAGACATGAATCACTCATCCTAGGTAACAAACTGAGATGTCGCAAAAATAAGGTCTGTTACTTTATGTCTAGCTAATTTGTCTAATCACATATAACTTCTGTAGGTTAACTTCCTCTAATATTTTTTGTGGTGCTAGTGGGTCCAAACATTAGGTTACATGCCAGCTTTAGTAGATTTTTTCTTTTCTTGCTTAGAAGAGGAATTCAACCTAAGATCTACTCTTCACCTGACCTCAACCCATGCCATCTATGATAAGGCCCATGGGTTATACAGCAGGATTTCAGAAAAGTAGAGATTCCCAGGCTTGTGATGTGACAATTTCCTAATCACTATAATTTAGAAATCTATGCATCCCATAAAGAAAACAAAAATTGAGAAAAGAGATTCATGGGTTTGAAGTTGCCATTTTGCCACATGCACCTATATGGTGCAACAAACAACTAGAACTGATGATTATAAAAAGATTTTCCCTACCTTTTAGCGTTGATGGAGCACCAGCACAGAGTTGATAAAAGACATGGTACGACCTCTCACCATTTTCTAGTTGTGTCACTCTAGACTGCTCAAAGGAGATACTATAGTGTCAGATAAGGCACATTGAGACAACTAAAACTAACCTGATTATGCTCATATAGGGCAACTAATTACCTTGTCCAAAAAAACTGTACACGATCATGATAGCCGCATTGGTGTTGACATGTAAACGAGGTAGTAAAATCAAGTTAGTTACTGTGATTGAATGCTAGTCAGGTAATAGCATACCAGAAAAAGAATATATTAAATTTAAACAACTTACATGTTTGGATGGAAGCACCACATATTCTTCCTGCTGTGCTAAAATGAATGTCAAACAATTTCCCCTGAAGCAAAGTAGAAATCATGTTTAAAGTGCATATCCCTTGGACCACATTTATGAAATGAAAAATTGAGGATGGCTTTCATTGACAAAATAAAGGACGAATTCCAAGAAATAATTTTGGATAAAACTTTGAAAAGAAGAAAGAAATAAAGTAACATACGAATCGACTAGCATTGTGATTTCTGCATGTTTTTGCATTTCCAAACGCTTCTAGTATACAATTGGTCTGAAGGATTGCATTTGCATGCTCTGTGCCACAACTGCCACTACCAAGATCAGCCAAGTATTGCATTGCAACTTTTGCGGTCTCGGTTTTCCCAGCTCCACTTTCCCCACTGTAAAAAAAAAATTATTGACTATTATTTGCAAACTACATTCTGATTTAAAGATGAACTTTATGATCTAGTATAGAACAACACTGCACACAAGTACTAAGCATTATTCACAAAGAAGATCCTAACATACGGGAAACCAATTTGATGAGGTTCTAACCTTATGATTATGGACTGATTTACATCACCTGCAAAATAAAAGTTCCACGCAAAAAATGGGTAAAAATGAGTTACAGAACAAGTTAAACAATGCCACCATAAAAAGAAAACATTCAGCCCAAAGGAAAATATAGAAATAAAATAGGTGTCATGCACCTGCCATCATCTCATCATAAGCAGCGTCTGCCACAGCATAAACATGAGGTTTGTCCGTTAGTTTCTGCCTATAAGTTGTGACAAAATCTTCTCCATAAATTTGAACATCTTTGAAAGGATTGATTGCAATCAAAACTGGCCCGGCTTTGCTCTACAGAAGAAAATCACAAGACATGTAATAGGAGAGGAAAAGAAGACATTAATCTGAATCAAAAGCATCAGCACCAGGAACATGTGATACTTACATAAATCATATCCTGGGAATATCTACATTGAAGATTGTAAAGTACAGAAGGCTCATTCAAATAACTAAGCTGGATAAGATCATCCACACCTGCGAGAACATCTGGGTTTGCAGGTAAAAGATCAACTCTGCAAACTTTGATTACCTACAGTAACAGCACAAGGACATATAAACAGCCCATCAACATAAGTGCCTTCGGTTGTTAAAATGGGATTTGGGATGAGGCCAACAATTGATGAACTTACATTTCCACTAGAGACCGAAACAAGTGCGGCGTCCCCTGAAGTTGACTGTATCGTTCCTAACTCCCACAGTCCACTAGGTAGCCGACACCAAACATGAAGTTTCTGAAACCAAATACTATCAACATCAACTCATGTTTTACAAATAAACTCCTAAGCTCAAGGAACAAAGATACAAAATTTACAAGATGATATCGTACAAAAATCATTGTTTTCTTATGGATCTAAGACAATTTAACAGAATAGGTGCTCATCATAACCAAAATCCAAATTCCACCAAATCATCGCAATCGTATAAATGCATATCTTATGAACTAATGTTCTTGGATCACCATACTCCAAATAACATTGAAAGTTCAGTTAAGACAACAAAGCAACGCGGAACTGTAAAAAAAAACAAAAACAAAAACAGATCAGTGAACGAACTGACACCCTCTTAAATTACCTTCTTGATGAAATAACCAATGTTGTCATCGCAATCCGACATTACAATCTTCTCCTTCGGTTTCATTCGACAGTCCTCCGGTGACCTGCCGTATGGCGACTCAACATTTTGATCATTCTCCGTCTTCTTCACGCCAAAATTACCTGTCTTGAACCCCAAGTCCCCGTCTTTTCTCTTGTTCATACTATGCAAACACTCCAGTGAGCGCTCTGCGTCTTCGACCCTGAAGCTGTTGGGCAAAGAGCGGCGGGCTGATGGCAGCCGAGCCCTGGAAGGCGGCCGAGCTGGCAACGCCGGCGGCAACTCCTTCGGCTTTTCGCCCTCATCTCTCCGCCGAAGCGAATCCAGCATTTCCTCCAATGAGCTCCTCGCTATCATCGACGGTGACGCTGAAACCATCATTTTCACAACCACAAGCTACAAATTCAGTCTACGCAGACCTCCCCAACCCCCAAATTCACACCTCAAATTGTCAATTCAGACCCTCGGACTTGGACTCCGACCCATTTCAAACCCAGCATTGTAGAGAGAAAAAAAGCAAGAACCCACAAAACCCTAATATCCAAGTGTCCAGAATCAGCGACCCAATTCTTCAAATTCTCTCATCAGACTGAAACCCAAAAACCCGAAAACGAAAGCTTGAATTGGGGATTGGACGGACGGCGAGTTGAGGAAATGGAAATGGAAATGTGCAATCTTTTTCTTGTTAGGAACTCCCAAAACTGGGCTGGCTAAATCGAGGGGTTTACGTTTTGGGGATTTTGATTAATACTGAAAGCGTAAGTTACGAGGTTTAGAGAGAGAGAGAGAGAGGGGGGGGGCGAGGGAGGGAGGAGGAGGACTAGAAGGAAAGGGGAGGTTGAGTTTGTTGAGGGACCAAACCTCTTTTCTAGAGAGAGAGAGAGAGAGAGAGAGGGTGGAGGAGGAAGACGAAGAAGAAGAATGGAAGAAAGAACAAGGAAAAGGAAAAGCTGTTGGTTTATGAAAACAGATCAAGCTCTGTTTCTGTCGTGCTTGTTTTTCTTCCTCTCTCTGTTTTTGAAAATAAAAGAATAAATTGGAAATTGGAAACCAACTTTGGGGCTGGAGCGTAAGAAGAAGATTAATATATAAAATAATAAATAAATAAATGAAAATAATACAAAAAACAAGTAAAATTAAAGAGTAATACATGTTTGTTTGTTTTGCTTTAAAGCATTGTTTTGTTTGTTATTTTTCTTTGGTTTGAATTTTAAATTTTATTCTGTCTTCCAGTTGAGCGAGCCGTTTGGAATTCGGATCCGATAAGAATAATAAAATAGTATTAGAATTTTGGTATTTAAAAGATGAAAATTTTGAATAAAATGGGACCTACTCTCACCTAAAGGCGTGACAAGCTACTGTGGTAGTTGTTAGTTAATTGGAATTTTGGATTAGGATTGGCACGAACATTTTGAGGAAATTATAATAATATGCTCATTCTATTTTTGGCTATTTTTAGGTTGGTCATTTTTTATTTGTTACCCAAAAAAAAGATTATTTTTGTTTTGTTGGATAGGTTTTGATGTATTTCTATTTACGTACAATTTGATAATCACACCCAACAAACTTGAAAATGTCAATTTTGCTATTATTAATCTAAATTTCTAATTTAAAGACATCATTCGTTATCTTAAAGGTACTATGAATTTGGGTTTAATCTATTCCTACTCATTCTCAAGTGGAGCCACCACCCCCTCAGTCCTTGATTCAATTCTTTCCTTGTTGGTTATGCTAGCACATGTTATTTATTTGACTCGCACAAAGCATTTTCTTAAATGAGTTATGTCAATACACTTGGAGACACTGCAATAACTTGGAGGCCAACCAAATAGACCTTAGTTGCTACTTCTTCAAACCATTCTGAGATGCTTACCCTTCATGAAGCTACGTGAATACTTCTGCTAAGAGCCATTTTTTAGCATATTTGAAACACTTGCGAACTTTTTTTTCATCGTCAATGTCTCTACAATGATTTATGAAGACAATGACGCTTGTATCCACCATATCAAGAAATGATATATCAAATGATATAACATCAAGCACATTGCACCAAAGTTTTCCATTTCGCATCAGTAGTAAGAGCATCAGAGAATTGAAGTCAAGTAGATCCTTTCCTAGGACAACCCTCCTGATTTCTTTACAAAGTCACTGCTGAAATCCACCTTTCATAAATTTGTTCAAGGAATTGGTATGTGTAAATTGTCTGAGTTACAATGTTTATAGTTCCTATTTGGAGAGTTTTTCCAATTTCAATGAGAGTATCCTGAAGTATACTTATTTAACCTTAATGTACTATTTTTCCCTACGATCAGGATTATTTTGTCTCATTGAGATTTCGTTGCTTGGCGAGGTTTTGACGAGGCACCCAACCCGAGTTGGTCATACCTTTGTGTGCATCCTACTTGTGTTCTAAAGGTGTTTTGAGTGTTGACATGTTGCATTAACTCACTTTCTCTTTAGACTATGAGTTTTGTCTCACCTTAGATTTTACCATAGCTAGGTTTTGTGATGCTTACTTCCTATATGCATTTCCTATTGCGACTTGCGTTTACTCATTGTGCCAACTAGACGATACGACTTCATCAACTATTTCTCCATCATCTATGAAGTCCTGATATGCCAACTACTTGAGTATTTACACACTCAAAGTGTCACATCTCAATCCGCATAGTAGGATATTATCCGCTTTAAGCCACGCCCTCATAGTTTTGTCCTTGGGCGTCCACCCAAAACGTGTTTCACTATAGGGAGGTGAGCATGTACATATAAGGCACATCACCTCCTCTCCCCCCTCCCCCGGGACAATGTGGGATCTTACAATCCACCCCCTTAGGGGCCCAACGTCCTCGTCGGCACACTTTCAGCAGGAGAGTGGCTCTGATACCACATTGTCACATCCCAGTCTACATTGTAAGATATTGTCCGCTTTAGGCCACACCCTCACAGTTTTGTTCTTGGGCTTCCACCCAAAACACGTCTCACTATAAGGAGATGAGCATGTATATATAAGGCACATCACCTCCTCTCCCCCGAGCGACGTAGGATCTTACACAAGGGGGAGTGTTGCAAGTTTGATTTAATTAGGAGTGTAATTCGTACAGCAAGAAAGTCTGTTATGTTTACTATAAATAAATACACAAAGTGGTGAGAAAGATCATCACATAAATTCTCCAATTCTCTTTTCTCTCTTTCTCCCTGTGCCACACCCTCTCTCTTTTTCTCACTAAAATACGCCTAATAACAATGTTTTGTTTATTTGTCAAATCTTAAATACTTGAGTTTAATGTGTAGAATACCGTTATTGTAGCAAACAACATGTAGAGTATCACAATCACTAGAATCATGATAGTGATATTTCTCTTCACCCTCTATAATCAAAATGTTTTAAGTTCGACTTTTATGAATGTAATTTTGATACAAAAATTTTAATAGCCCACCTCCCATACCCACTCTCAATATGTTATATAAAAGAACTCTTAGAATATCGCCTGTTTAAAGAAAAGGGAAATTTTGTTTGCTAGTAAAATTATAGAAGCATCTATTTGGTTTCTCGGTTATTTTCCTTATATATTTATTTAAATTTAGTATAGAACTCGACATCTACAAAAGTTTCACTTACAAAGAAAGAAAACTACAACTAGACCCTATCCTAAGTGACAATGTTGAATCATTTTTAAAGAAAATGAACTTTGGTTAGCACGGTGCAGTAAAATATTGTGAAAGGTTAAGTAATAAACAAATATGAGAACCTTGTACACATGTAATTAGGTGAAAGACTTAAAATCCAAGTATCATAGAATGGCATTTGCTTTCGAAATATACAAGTATACTCTCAAATTTCTCTTTGGTTAAATCATTATTAACTGGATGACCACACTTCACATTGTACTTGGCAAATGATGAACTAAACTTCCTTGATATGGTCTCCAACAATATTAAGCTTAAAAGAGCATTACATGCATGTTTTCTTAGCATTTATATAGAATAGAATGGCGTATCTGGAAATAACTTTGAGCACGACATATTGTTTTAAGTGTAAGTGCCCTTTAATAAATGAGATTAACATTTTTGGGTAGAACCCTTAATTTTTCGAGTGGTCCAAAATATCACAAAAAAATTCAGAATAACAATTTAAAACTCATTGTTTGGCTAATTTCTTTCTTGTAAGTTCTTACTAAGAATGCTTAGTAACTCATTTCCAAAGTAACCGAAGATTTTTTTTTTTTTTTAATTTAAGTAATATCAAGAAAAGGTGAAATTCTTTTTTGGAGCGAAAGTAACTGAACAAAGTTTAGATTTATGCAGTGCTAAAAACAAGTTGAAACTTCTTATTCTAATGCACAAATCAAAATGGCACGTATTTTTTTTTTCCAAAATAATTTAATTTATTTTTATTCTGATTATTGGTGTTAATGTTTTCTATTCCTGACTTGATTGATAAAGTTGTCTTATTTTGCAAAAAGAAAAAATTAAAAGGAAAACTAATGAAAATTATTTGAAAACTTTGAGTTTTAACAACAAAATAAAGAGTAAAATGAATAGTATCAGGTTTGACTTTTTAGTATAAAAATGTGGTTTTTCGTTAAAGTGATAGTACCGCGGGTTTTTCATTAAAACTTCCAAAATTAAAACATGAAAACGTTCAAAATAGCTAATAAAGTGGAATATATTATCCACATAAAGTGTACATGAATAATTTGACCTTACCAAGTCACACATCAGTGAATTCATATTTTAAAAGGAGGAGATTTAATCATAACGGTAACGTCGCTGGCGCTAATTAGGGCAGAAAGGAAACTGATAAAAGTCAAATAAATAAACAAGTCGCAAGATAATAATGTGGCCCAGCAAACTCCACCATAACCCTATTTTTCCTCATGGGGCAGGGCATTTTGGAACTTAATGCTCGTTGCTTTCCCATTTTTATTGTCAAATCCTTTCAATGCGATGCATCAATCTAAAGTTATGACCCCATTTGCTGCCATTTGGTTGAATTGAGATTCATGCATGCATAACCTAGCACATATGTTTGGAGTCCCTTTTGAAATGTAATTATTTTTCTTTTGGTTTATATAATTTCTTGTAGGAGTCTTGTTTTAGCGACTAAGAATTCATGGTCACGGGTCATTGAATTTGATTTCTAAGATTTAATCATCAAAGAAGGAGAATAATGACTGCTTGTTAATATTTGAACCTAAACTATTCGTATTAAATTCAACAATAAGTGAACATGTATTCTTTAGTTACTAGATGACCAGATAAAGTGTATGTTCTTCAATTTACAAAAAATATGGAAGAAACTTAAAACTTGTTTTGTGGGAGCTTTCTCCTTAATTCAATAGTAAAGTTAGTTTCTAAACTATTAAGAAGTTTTCTCCTTCATTCCCTCAAATGCTGAAATAACAAATTTAATAACAATAATTATTGTCATTAGAAGGTCTTAAATTTATTTTCAGTTGTAAGTAGAATATCTTAAATTTGAATATCATGAATGGCAAGTTCCAAATGTGAAGTTAGAAATAATGTCCATGGGGGCACAACTAAGCAACAACGTTCATGGAATTTCAGAAAGAGCGCGCCCAATGCTATTTTTTTTTTCAATTTTAAGTGAGATATTTTGTCAAGCACTTAGCCAACTCATACCCATTGTGTGCTTAGTGTATATCTCTACCCTTTTTGTCATTTTCCCTTCGATCAGGTTGAAATCTCTGACAAGGTTTTTATCAAGGCCCACTTATGCACTTTATCCTCCTTTTGTAATTTTCCCTCTCAATCAATGAATATCATATTTGCGTAAAAAAAAAGATAAATTATATATGAATAGGATTGGGAGGTAAAAAATATTAGACGAATGGGAGGAGGGAATTCTTCTTTGTGAGTTGTCAAATCAACTCAACAACTAAACAATTTTGTGTTATATCCACCTCCTTGTGGTTTTGGATGAGGAGTGAGTGATAGAGTTGGTGGTGGTGATGAGTTGATTATTATTCATCGTAATCTGATTCAATATTGTATCAAATGACGGAAGGCAGCTGCAATTTAAGCGAGGCCTTGGTTCCTGCTCAGACCATAATTTTTTCTAGTCCAAAAACTTGGGGGGAGGGGTGTGTGCCCCGTCTGGCCCTTAATTCACCACCTCTTAGTGAAAATATATTGTTACATAAAAATATAAAAAGCACCCCTCTGACTGTAACATCCCACATCGTCCAGGGGAGTGGATATTGTAAGCCTTATTTCCTATCTCTACGTAGCATGAGGCCTTTTGGGAGCTTACTGGATTCGGGTTCCATCAGAACTCCGAAGTGAGCAATCCCATGATGGGTGACCCAATGGGAAGTTCTCGTATGAGTTCCCAGAAACAAAACTGTGAGGGCATGGTCGGGGCCCAAAGTGGACAATATCGTGTTACGGTGGAGTCGAGTCAGGGATGTGGTGGGGACCCGGGCTGGGATGTGACAATTTGGTGTCAGAGCCAATCCCTGGGCGGATGTGTGCTGACGAGGACGTCAGACCCCTAAGGGGGATGAATTGTAACATCCCACATCGCCCAAGGGAGTGTATCATGTAAACCTTATATGTATATTCCTATCTTTACCTAGCATGAGGCGTTTTGGGAGCTCATTGGCTTCGGGTTCCATCGGAATTCCAAAGTTAAGCGAGTAGTGCGTGAGAGCAATCCTATGATGAGTGACCCACTAGGAACTAACAAAACCGTGAGGACGTGGTTGGGGCCCAAAGCGGACAATATCGTGCTACGGTAGACTCGAACCCAGAATGTGATGGGGGTCTGGACCGGGATGTGACATTGACCCTTAATTCACCACCTCTTAGTGAAAATATATTGTTACATAAAACTACAAAAAGCAATACAACGTGTACTATTAATTAAAATAACTATATTTATCAACTTGAATAATGCATATATAAGAAAATGTCCAGCATGTTATTCATTGTCCATATAACTTTATGTCTGCTTAAGTAACAGTAATGTCACATCCCGGTCCGAGTGGGACCACTTCCTGGGCCCGACTCCACTACCGTAGCACGATATTGTCCGCTTTGGGCTTACCATTCCCTCATGATTTTGTTTTTGGGAACTCACGAGCAACTTCCCAGTGGATCACCCATCATGAAATTGTTCTAGCCCCCTTCTCGCTTAACTTCGGAGTTCCTACGGAACCTGAAGCCAGTGAGCTCCCAAAAGGCCTCGTGCTAGGTAGGGATTGAAATATACATTTAAGGATCACTCCCCTGGGCAATGTGGGATGTCACAATCCACCCCCCTTAGGGGCCCGATGTCCTCATCGGCACATTTCCGGCCAGGGATTAGCTCTGATACCAATTGTCACATCCCCGCCCGGGGCGGATCACTTCCCGGGCCCGTTCCACCACCGTAGCACGATATTGTCCGCTTTGGGCTTACCATTCCCTCACGGTTTTGTTTTTGGGAACTCACGAGCAACTTCTCAGTGAGTCACCCATCATGGGATTGCTCTAGCCCCCTTCTCGCTTAACTTCGGAGTTCCTACGGAACCCGAAGTGAGCTCCCAAAAGGCCTTGTGCTAGGTAGGGATTGAAATATACATTTAAGGATCACTCCCCTAGACGATGTGGGATGTCACAAGTAATCTGTAATATGATAATTTTATAGTGAGAAATATTATAAACCTTCTCACTTCTGATTGGTTCTAGTTTTTAAATCTCAATTTAGTGCCATTCTTAATAACATTTTAATGATTTTTCGAAGTTTTCTAAAATATGAAAAGTAATAGTATTATTGTTTACCTATTAGCTAGTTATTTGGTGTTAACTTGTTTAATCATTGTCTTAACTAGTACATGCTTGCCACAATCATAAGGAGTGGTTTCCGCAAAAAGCCAATCGACTATATATGGAAGACTAAAGACTGTCATTAATCTCTTCAGGCGAGGGGCTCGAAGAATAAATCGTTATCATATGTACCTTTACGTTATATTTGGATGAAGTAATTTAGTATTACTAAAGAATTTTAAAATTACGAAAATTAAAATGACAGAATTTTATATTTTAGAATTTATAAATTTTCTTATTTGGTTAACCTAAAAAAAAATAGAATTGAATACATAAATTGTTATTTTTAAACTCTCAATCATAGAAATTGAGAAATGACATCTATTTACATAGAATTTAAACTTGGGAATTAGAGGTCCCAAATTCCAAGTTTTCTTTCACACAGAAATTCTAAATTTCTATGTTTATGAATCCAAACAAGGGAATTGATGCATATCAATTTATAAATTTTGATTTTTACGCAAATTCCAAGTTTATTTCCCTCATCCAAACATAATGTTATCATGTAGAAGATTACATATAAATTTAAAAGAGTAATATTCTTTTAACAAACAGTTCGATCATATGCCACTTAGTACTACAATCTAGTAAATTTTTTTTTACTTGTAAGGAGAGGTCTTAGGTTCCTTTCTAGCCAAAGGCGAATTTAAACCACATTATTGTCATCTCTTAATGTAGATAATATCATGTGTTCAAAAAAAAAAAAAAAAAAAACAGTTCGATCACTTTATCATTTAATTTAAGATCATGTCACGTCTGCCACTCAGTTATACGGTCTGGTGTTATTTCTCTTCACTCGGAAGTAAGAGATCTTAGGTTCGAATCTCGTAAATGACGAATTCGATATCAAATTAAGCTACTTATTATATGACTTAGCCAAACTCTGCATCCTCTTAATATAAAAATATCGACCTACTCAAAGAGAAGAAAAAAAAAATAGCTCATGTCACGTCCACGTTCAAATAAGAATCATGTGATGGTTTTTGCGCACATCAGACCTTATGATATGATAAATCAGTGTTTTAGTCTTTTGCTTCTGCTTTTCTGACATAGGATTATAAAATTCAAGAATTCATCTCCACATGTAATGGAGAGTATTAGGTTCTGCTAACAAGTTCAATACTAAATTATTCCTAGTAAATTGTAAGGGTTAATCTAACTCCCTTCTCTAATATCGTTGTAAATAAAATCAAATATAAATTTCTTATTTAAAATTTATCATCGTCAGTACTAGGGTCTATAGTATTCCTCTTCAGTTACAAATGTGAGTTCTTAAATTCATTTCATAAATAATAAGTTCGATACACATTATTATGGCAGTTTCATCATGTGACTTAGATCAAATTCCTCCAACTTTTTGATGAAAAATATATTTGTATGCAAAATAAAACTAAAAAACTCTTTTTCACAAACAATTTGGCATTGTACCACATGCATACATACATATATATATACATGCATATATATATATATACATGCATATATATATATATATATCTGGCAAATGGCATCCCTAAATTTTCTCTGCAAAACTGAAAGAAGAGAGGAAAAGAGAAATTTTTTTGCTCATTCGATGAACTGGTAGTGGTAGTTCCAAAATCTAGAAATTCTTATTGGTTGGTTAGCATCATAGCATGAACCTGATATGGGTTGAGATTGGGCTATGATGTATGTATATGTAAAGTGCCTAGTTTGGCCTCTAAAATAACAACAAACTCATTCAATTAATTAAAGAAATCCCAAGCCCTAATGAACGTGTCAGTTACTTAATTTCGATGATAGTGTTTCCCAAAGGCAATATACCAAAAAGTTTGTCTGGAATATGATAATTAACTTACCTAACGATGTGGGGTGTAAAATGAAATACTAAGAAGACTCTATCAAAAGTGAGATTCTCTTCACAAATTCTCTGTCATCTTATTTTTTTGCACAATATTTTATAATATTGACACGAAAAATGCTCAAAAATAAAATTTCAATTCTAATTTTACAGGAGGAATGCTAAGGGACTCTCTCAAAAGTACCATGGACTCTCTGCCACCTGACAATTTAACGTCAATTCTCCTATCAATATTACAAAATATCGTTCCAAAATTATGAAGTGACAAAAAATCCCCTGTCAGAGAGTCTCCTTCACATTACTCTTCCTCTTTTAGTGGCAAACCAATAATTAGGGCATGCACCATGTCCAAATATTTTGCTTTTTGTAATAATCGAATGCCCTTTTATGCATGTCAATTGCACCTAATAGCACTATCGTTTGACAACCAGAAAAAATTGCACCTAAAAGCTTGAAAGGGGTTGAAAGTTGGTATTGGTAATAATTCAGTCTATAAAAGTCTATGGTCGCTATTTGGATTAAAAAAAAGTTTAAGGTCATCATTTGCTAAGTAAGGTTTCCAGCCAAGGGATTTTAGTGAACCACTCAGTGCTACACACAAGTTTTCTCGTTTAGCACGTACATATTTATCTTTGTTATATAATTCTCGTTTCGTTTGCTTAATCTAAACCACAAGAAAAAGTGTACAGAATTTTATTTTATTTTTTTGTAAAAATCACCTCTCTTTTCCTAAACCATATATTTACCATAAAAATAAAAATTTAGTAGTAATACTACAGCCCAACTTTTTCATTATGTTTAGTTGAGTAATGTTACAGTTACCACATATTTGTACAATCTCTCTAATAGAGGTACAATTCACCAACACATGTGTACCTTGTACAATCTCTCTAATAGAGGTAAGACCCATCAACACATGTGGATCACGTCTCTATCAGAGATAATACAAATAATTGTACAAATATACAGTAAGAATGCATTTTTGAGTTTATTTACTAATTGACGTGTTTGTATACATTTTAGAGTCTTATTTTGAAAATAAATCAAGTCTAAAATGAGTACTCCACGTATGAATAAATACCATACTCACACATCACTTGTGTAACAAAATTTGGCGTGTTTTACATAACTATTTTTTTTTTTTTTTTTTTTGAACAACCGATATTGTTTACACTAAGGGGTCGCCTAAGCCTCACAAAAGGCTAGCAATAATGTGATTTAAATTCGTTTTTGATGAAAATCGAATCTAAAACTTTTCATCTATAAATAAAAAATAATATCACTAAATCGTAATATATAATTTTAAATTAGAGAAAATAAATGGGAAAATATAGGGATTGCTTTTGCACGAGAGAGCATGTGTGAATGTCATTGGCTACCCCACCCTACCTTCTTTATGTTGTCATGGCCATGTGCTATAGGATAGTAACGGAAATCCCTTTAATCATTATCGGTGAAGGTAAAGTTCTGACAACAACTGAGATATCTGGTGGGATGGAATGTTGTCAATTTTTGGTCTTTAAATGGTTGCCAACTCTCCAGACTTCAATACTTCTCAGCAGCTTTTGTTCCTCAGTTATCTTGCTTGCGTTGTTTCTAAGGCAAAGGACAATGCTAGTACAAATTTAACAGTTTATCACAGATTGAGAGTTCGTTTGAAAGTATTTTTAAAATGATTAGTAAAATTTTTTAATAAAATATTTTTGGATCCAAAAATATTTAAAGTGTTTCCTGCAATAAGTATCACTTAATGCTTTTTCAAAATTTACTTGGATTTTTACCAACAATTTGTCCGCAAAATATTTTCAGCAATAACGTTTTCAATCATTTTAAAAACACTTGCAAACTAATGAGTCTTTTAAATCTTATTGTTCCTTTTAAATTCATATAAATTGACACGTTAAACCAAAATTAATTGTGAGTCCGAACAACCTAAAAAGTCAAAAACGTCAATTCATCAATTTATCTGAATCAAAGTCTAATTATATGAGGGAAAAAGAAAAGAAAGGCATGGGAGTCGAATTATATGATTGTAGAATAGGTTGATACCATTATATGGTCTGCTTAAAGTGGGCAACAACTGGCTGGTTGCTCTTTGCCACTTAGTTGGTTGATTGTTCTGTTCTTGTTGGCCCTCTTGGGCTTCTTGTTTGGTACAATATGAACCCAATCGATCTTTGTGTAACAAGTCCTGGCCCATTTGAAATTACAAAATATAAAGTGCCAAAAACCAAAAACTAAAAACCAAAAACCAAAAACTAAAAACCAAAAACCAAACTTGTAAAGCTGGGTACTTCATCGAAGTCAATAATGTGCAGCCATATGTGGTGGGGTGAGCATGGATTGAAGACTGATCTGATCTATAAGATTGTTTGGGACAGCATGCCCAAACAACATTTGAAGGAAAAATATATATATATATACAAGAGTGTGCAAAAGCAAAAAAAAAAAAAAAAAAAAAAAAAAAAAAAAAAAAAGGTGTTGCAATCATATTTAGAATAGGAATGTGATTATGTAAATCCTAGTAGATATGAGAATGTATCTTATATTTCTATTAAAAGTAGATTACCTATTAAATGTTGTACTCCTAAAGGGAAAGGTTTTTACTTATCCTACTAGTATAAATAAAGGCACAATGAGGTGAATCAAACACACCTCACAATAAAATCACTCTCTCTTCTCTCTAACCATAGCCAGCCCCCTCTTTCTCTCTAAACCCTAAATTGTTCAATCAAATAGGCCTACAACATGAGGAAATTTTTTTTCTATATATTTCAAGTAGTGGCTTTAACTTAACTCTTACTTATTTGCATCGGGGCGTAAGTAATTAACTCTTTATTGAATCTTTCGAAATTGTTTGTTAATCAAATATGGATATCAACTAACTCATGATCTACATATATTTTTCTTCCTATTTCCGGACCTCTTTCCCCTATCACAAACAAACTCGAATACGTTACAAGTTACAATCAATGCTTGACACAACAATGAAAACTTTTCGAAGGATCATCATCTGGATTATGAGGCTCAAAATGAAAATGATCGACTGATTTTAAGCAAAGGTGCAACTAAAGCCAGAGTTTGGAAAACTTGACCTGATTTTGGCTTTGAGATTAGTGTTGGATTTTTGCTAATAACATTAGTAACCAAGTGTGCCAAGTGGCAGGAATATATAAAGGAGTATGGTGAGGGGTGATTAATACCCGAAGACAATCCTCATCGGATCTACTTTGTAGGGATCATGTGAATCCCCACATCCTAGCCGTTCATCGTAAATCGTGCGGTTAGTTTTCGTCAAGTACTATTTGTGTTTAATTTTAAATAAAAAAAGTCAAATGATTTCTGACCACACAATATACAATGAATGAGTATGATGTTAGGATTCCTAGGATCCCAACAATTTAGATCCGGATGGGATCCAAATCCATTAATACCAGTCCAACCAACTTAGGGGCACGATTAGTGGAGCGTATTGTATTTCGGACTGGTTAGGGTTTAATTATTAGAGTGGATAGGTTGAGCTTTTTGTCTACTATTTAGTGTAGAGTATCTTAATTAGATTAGGATTGTATTGTGTTGATGCACAAAATCAGTGAGGACTTTGGTACAACATAAAGTGTCAAGTTTGTAATCTTCGCTTGGTGCTCCGGTCACTAGTGAGGATAAGTATGTAAAGGGATAAAGACATGGAAGCAAACACAAGATGTACGTGGTTCACCCAGATTGGCTACGTCCACAGAGTAGAGGAGTTCTCATTAATAGTGAAGGGTTTACACAAATACATAGGTTCAAGCTCCTCAAGAGTGAGTTCTAATGAGTAGTATTGTGCAAATGACATTAGGGAGTATTGTGGGAGAATGATCTCCTTTTATAGAAGAGAGTTTCTAGCTTTATTCTGACATTGACACGTGTCGTAATGTGGTTGGCCTCTGATGTTGACATGTGTCGCGCTGTGATTGGCCTCTAACGTTGACATGTGTCGCGTTGTGCTTGGCCTCCTGGTTGGAGGGAAACTTTTGTGGGTTATTAACGGTATAATGTTGACCGGTGCTCAGTAGTTTTGGGATTGGTCAGATATGGTACAAACAGTGCTTCCTAAGTTCTCGAGTGAGGGAAGCTCATCTGTTGGGAACTTGCAAGATCCAAGCCACTGAGTAATCACTAAACTTCTAAATACCAAAGTGTGGTATCATTTTTACTTGCCTTATCTGTCCCATAGGTAGAAGTGGTATCTTTTCTGGAAGTACTTGTCCTCCATCCAGGAGTGGTATCTTTAGCTGATGTTGACGCACAAGGTGATGCGAAAATTAACTTAACACATAAATTAACCTTCTTTTGACAATTGTAGAATATAAGTAAGTAGGGATCGTTCTTAAACCGGGGATTAGGAGGGATTGCTAAACACTTTAAACTGACTAAAATAGATAAAACTAACCTTTAAAACACTTAACTCAACTTAAAAGACTCAAAACAAGTTCACAAGACTCAAAATAAGCTAAAAACACTCAAAACTGCCTAAAAACGCAAACTGGGCAGATTTGACTCTAAACACAAATTTGGACGAATTTTGGTTCTAACTTGACTCAAAACACTTGAAAACACAATCTAAAACAGATTTTAACTAGTTAGACACTCTAAACTAAATGGGGATTTGGTTTTGGATGAAAATAAAGTAAACAAAACAGAAATTAGAACTAGGCAGATTTGCAAGAATTTGGTGGAAATAAATGGATGATGGGCTAGCTAGGAGGTCTTTCTCCACACATGACATACTTGCATACAAAGCAATCTCCAGTTGCTTTTTCAACGAATCATGAACCTCAACACCCCAAGTTAATTAGGTACGCTTAAATTAACTCTCAGATTTTCCTTAGGTCATTGAATTGAATGGAATTAGCGCATTGCAATCAAATTATTCCTCAAAAGTTCTCTACATGAAAGCACATAATAGAAAAACAATCAAAGATCATTAAATTCTATGAAAATCATAAGTGTTGAAGAGGCATTCGTAACTATGAAAGCGCATGATACTTATGCCAAGAATTTACTTAACATGATTGTGACTAACAACCTTTACTACTCATGAATATAAGTTCACAACGATTAGGTGAAGCTTCCTTATATCCTAGCATCAGATTTATGCATGCAAATTAAGTGTGCACTCTCAACCCACATACACAAACAAGTTTTAATTCAAATAGATAAGTAAATTGAATTCACAATTCATGAAATCACAACTGGAAGTAATCAAATCATATTGCAAATATAGCCATGGTTTCGAAATTCCCCCTAGCCAAGAGGGGATTAGTTCCTCATACTCACAAAGCAAAGATTCTTGAAATTAAACATTGAAAAACACAAGAAAGATTACACCTAAAACGTTCCAGCAATTCCAAATCGAATAGCATGCACGGCTAGGGCTTTCCTTCTTCTTCCTTGTTGCGGCACAAGGTATGGGTGATGATTTTGGGGGTTATGAACGATGTATTCTTGCTTGGGATGATGAATGATGGCTGATTATGGTGGTAGAGTGTGGCAGATTGTACATAGAAGTGTATGAAGTGAATGAATGATGGAGAATGGAGGCTAGGGCTTGCGGCAAGGATTTTCTGAATGGCATAAGGGGTTCATACAAACTTGTGGCTGAAAATATGTTTATATAGTCCTAGGGTTAATTAGATTAGGGTTACACTTAGCAGATTTATTGGATTAGGGCCCTAGGGTTCGGCACAAGTGTGTTAAATCCACTTAGGAGAGGGTTTGGCCCAATTAGTTTCATAAAAGGATTTATGTAACCCAAATCCACAAGGAATGAGGCCTTATAAATCATAATCCAAAAGGAAAAAGGCTTAGGAAATTCGTCCAAAATTGGGCATTCTATAAACTAGGTGTTTTGTGGCTGATTTTGGGTTTTCTAGAAGAGATAAAAGGGGGAAGGGTGCAGCACCCTTTTAGGGTTACATAAGGCTTCTAGAAATCATGTTTTTAGGTCCACTTGCAACTAGGATTAAGGTGGAACAAGATTACGTTAAGATAAGATAGGATAAGGTTTGGATAAGATAAGGTTGTTAGGATAAATTTCCATATTTCTTGCTCTTTCCTTAACTTCTTTGTCTTGAACTTTCCTTTTCTAATTTGTAGCATGTTCCTATCCTCTTTTGACTATAAATTCGTCCATCCACCTTGCTCCATATACAAGCTATCCATTTAGTGCCCAAAACTGCTCCAAAATGCACTTTCTTGGTACTTTAACCCTTTGGACCTACAAACACACGAAAATGACTTGAAATACTACATTAACTAAGAAATAACAATACAAATGCACAAGAGCAAGCTAACTAAGTCGCATAAATATGTTTCTATCACAAGGTAATGTATCATTTTTACTTGAAGCTTACTTGTAGTTTCAAGCTTGGTCAAGTGCGATACAAACCATATAGTAGGAGTCCCCTAAGTCTCTGAGCGAGGAGATCTACCGAAAGAGGTGACAAACAAGGTAAGCAATCAAGGAAAAGAGGTCCAAGCAATCAATTCCAGATCGAAAGTTTGATTTCGAGTTCTGGCTGATTGTTCTCATTCTCCTTGTCGTGCGAGTAGCAACAAGGACAAAGAAAATAACAGGGATAAGAGATGATATGAGATACTTTTACTTTTGAATAACGAATGAATCGACACGTGTGTTGCTGTACTTGTTGACTTTCCACATGCTTATTCTTGAACTGGGCTAGAGGGTGTTCTGGTTTCCTCTAAATGAGCGAGCCGACTCAAGAATTTGAGGGTCAAAACAAGTCCATCAAATCTAGAGTACGTTCGACCCTGATGATATGAGATACCTTTGCGTTTGATGAAGTAGTGGATGTGGCACGGCAAGGCTTTGTTCTTCGGCCACGGTGCTAGCGAAAGGCTGTTAAAGCTTTCCGAGCTCTTCAATTAAAGTAATGATGCTGAGTGTCATCACTGATCTTTCTACTTCAATTCTTTGCACAACAGAAGTGGTGCGCAACCTTTGCATTTGCATTTGCACTCATCCGTGCTTGGCAGCTTTTTGTAAAGGTTCATCATCATATCAACTGTTCTGAGGTATTCGTCGACTGTTCTGAGGTATTTGTCGAGGGGAGTCGAGATCTGACAATAGTTGAGGAAAAGTACTCGAGAGCAATGCTAGGTAAGCAACCAGGCAATCAGTTCCATATCGGAGGTTTGATTTCAGGTTCCTACTTATTGCTTTCTTTCTCCTTGTCTTGCAGGCAGGTAAAAACAATGGCAAATGACAAGACAGGGAAAAAGCATGATATGAGATACCCTTGCTTTTGACCCTGATGATATGAGATATTCTCGCTCTGGTGTGACTTGTTTGCAGAGGTATTATTGTCGGGGGAGGGGGTGGGGTAGGTGAGAAAACTGAGTATTTTGAAAGGCTTCGTTAAGAGTGCCCTCTCAGATGTGAGGAAGGGTTGAGGTGTTTTTGCAGGTCTGTCTGGCCATGGAGGATGGATGTCGACATATATAGGGATTTCCCTAACAACAAGTAGTAATGCTGTTCTTTTACCCTTTTCGATCATAGCGATGTAGTGGTAGCTGCAAGGTTTACGCGTTTTAACTTTGTCAGGGATCTTTGGTAAAATGGTCCGTGGTATCCGGACAGCTGATGTTGCGTGTGAAGATTGTTGAAAAATTTTATCTAGGGAAATCTGACTCTCGAAATTTGGAGAGTCGTGTTTCTTCCATTTTTGAACAAACAGATCTGTTGAAGATCTGGCTCTCGAGATTCGGAGAGCGGTGCATCTTCGATTTTTGAACAAGCAAATCTGTTGAACATCTGACTTTCAAAATTCGAAAAATGGTGCCTCCTCGATTTTTGAACAAGCAAATATGTTGCCCGTTGTTTTATAGGGGCACCAATTATGTTCAAGAAGTACGTTCAGAAAGTTACTACTTGTAGAAATTTCCCTTATTTTTGTACTTTTAAGATTTATTGGATCTCATTTTTCCTTCATGATTTCTGAAAATGGCTTGTCCATCTGACCGTCGTTTTGACTTGAATGCTGTGGAAGATGCAGACATGTCTCCTCAAGACAACATATGACGCCCATCCTTCTTATCCCTTACTGGTCCTCTTACCGCTGGGGACTCTGTGATGAAGAATGACATGACCGCTATGGTGGTGGCCATGAATCTTCTCACTCCCAAAGATAACATGATACTTTCTAAACGGTCTGATAAGTTAGCTGTTCAGGATTCTCTGGCTCTCAATGTTTAGTGTGCGGGTTCTGTATCCAATATGGGCTAACACCTACTTGCTCGAACCCACGAGGTTGAATCATTGACGGCTGAGGTGGCAAATCTCAGACAAGAGATCAGGGGGCTCAAGCACGAAAATAGATAGTTACACATGCTTGCACATAACTACTTCACTAGTATGAAGAAAAAGCTTGACTGGCTGCAGGAATCCGAGAGTCGGATACAAGAATTTGAGAGTCGGATTCTAAGTGATCATCAAAGGTTTGTGGGTTTGTTCCAAAGGCATTTATTGCCTTCGTCATTTGGAGCTTTACCAAGGATTGAAGTTCTAAACGATCAACCTTTGGTGCCTCCTCTTTCTAGGGTTCTGCCAAGTACTGAGGCTCCAAATGATCACCCTCAAGTGCCTCCTCTTTCTGAGGTTCTGTTAAGTACTGAGGCTTCTCTTGAGCAACCTTTGTGAAGGCTCCCTCCTGTTTGTTTGTTTTGATTCATGTGTATGTACTTATCTGTAATTTCTCGGGATTATCAATAAATAAGTTTTACTTCATTCAGCGTATTGTGTTAAATACACTAGGGCATACTTCACTGAGTTTTTTGAATTTTTTTTCTTTTGTTGAAGCTTGTATGTTGAAACTTTATGGGTGAAGCCTTTTGGTTGAAGCAGTGCTTCCCTAATTTCTCGAGTGAGGAAAACTTCTCGGTTAGGGACTTGGAAAATCCAAGTCACTAAGTAGTCGGTAAATTTTTGAGTACCGAGGTGTAATAGCATATGGTAAGAGTTCTCCAAGTCTTTGGTCGAGGAGAGTTGCCGAAGGAGGTGTCTTGCTAGTAGCCAAGTTTCCAAAGTAACAAAACTTCATCTTCTTATTTTCTAAGTGCTAGCCCAAACCCTCCCCCCCCCCCCCACCCCTTTTTTTTTCGTATGTTTTTTTTTTATAATTTTTTTAATTTTTTATGAAGGTTGTTAGGCCCAAAGAAGAGGAGGCCCATGCTTCCTTTCTTTTTTGACCCACTTCCATTTGTCGCATCTGATAGGTCCAATGGCCTTTTAAATTTGACCTTGTGTCTTTTTTTTTTATTTGCTAGGTTAGGCCCAGCTCATTTTTATGTGAGGCCCAAGACTAACCCAATACCAGCCTTTGCCATGCCCTAGCCAGCTCCCCCATTGTTTGTTTATTTATTTATTTATTATTTTTTCTTCTTTGCTTTGCAGTGGAAGGAGCAGAGGGTGTAACCGTGGGTGGTTGCTTTGATTTTCAATACAGAAGCTATGATTTGTAGCTGGATTGAAGGTTGCCGAGGAGCTGGCTAATTTGTGGGTTTGCAAGCTTATAGTTTATTGGTTCTGTCGTAACTGTGTTGGAATTTGTTGCTTGAAAGCTTGCCCTTGTTGTTGTTGAGGTTCAACAGTCTAGGGGAGTTTCTAGTTTTTGTAGCACCATCACCATTGGTGAATTTCGTGTACTTTTGTCCACCATTAAACTTGGAACTTTGACTTGTTGTTTAACCTATTATAATATGTTTGAAATCATATATATATATATATATATATATATATATACATATATATATATATATATATAAAATAGATGTAGGTGTGATATCATGTTTTCTGGTAGTGGTATGTGATATCACATACATTGCAATAATAGTAATATTAAATAATGAGCTATCATGTTAATAGGACATGTATGTCTGTTTATGATAGGGACCTTGTGCATGTAAAACAAAAAATGTTTATGTTTACCCGTGTGTTTTTGTACAGATTCAAGAGAATCTTGGGTTTTGTGAAATTTTTGCAGCAAAGTTTTGTGTTTGGTTATATAGATTGAATAGTTGAAGCTATTTTTAGGACACATGAACTTGATTTTGCTTCACACTATCTTGATCAAGAGTGTGAAGCTTTTACATGTCTTACTAGTGAAGCTTTGTAGGTGAAGTTTTGTGGTTGAAGCTTTGTGGTTGAAGCTTTGTAGGTGAAGCTTTGTAAGCTTTGTAGTTGAAGCTTGTAGGTGAAGTTTTGGGGTTGAAGTTTTGTGGTTGAAGCTTTTTGTTGGTCGTCATAAATTGGTTTTGCTTCATAGTATCTTGATAAAGAGTGTGTGAAGCTTGTGACATTTATAGTTGCCCTCCATTTGTTGAAGCTTTGTTGGGCATCATAAATTGGTTTTGCTTCACACTATCTTGATCAAAAATCTGTGAGACTTTTGACATTGGTAGTTGCCCTTCATTTGTTTAAGCTGCAAGGTTTCCCTTTTTATTTTTATTTTATTTTTTTGGACTCAAGGCTTTACATGTGGGGCTTTCTCATGGTTTGAATTTGAGTTTCTTTGGCCATGTTGAACTCTATAAGAAGGATAAGTTTCCAATCTTTATATTGCCTTCATTTGCTCCTTTTGTAGTGATTTTTTGAAGATAAAGTGTTTTCTTGTTGAGAGGGATTCCGACAGTGTTTGGCACCATCTTTAGGTTAGTAGTCTTCTCCACTAGATCAAATGCTTTAATTTTTGTTGAATTGTTTGAATATTCATGCATTTGGCTAAGAACATGATGAACTGGTTGAGCTTTGTCTCATGCCCTAGAAACTTCTTAAGTTTCGGTCCTTCACGTAGTGATAAAGTTTGTTTCTGTTTGTTGTAGATGTCAGAGCCTAAGGGTCCTAGTGACGAGGGCTCCCCTAGCTCTAGCTCTAAGTTTGAGCCTACAATGTCAAAGTCTTCAGGGCATTTCTTAGAGTCTTGTACAAAAGAAACGTTGGATGATCTTTAAAATCATCAAGCCTTAGCCAATATTGGTTCTTCCTCCTTCATGTCAGTGGGTGAAGGGTTTGCTCTTGACGCCAGACCCATATTTCGCTCTGAGTTCACATCGGACCATTTAGATAAAAACTTGTTAGATAGCGAAGAACAGCTTGAGGTCCTAAGGCAGTCATGTAGTATACCCCATAGTATAGGAATGGGCTTAATGCATTATGAAGAATTGCTCACTGAACCGCCTAAGGGTCACGTTATGTTCTACACCCAGATACTAGTGACTTTAGGGGTGAAGCTACCTTTGCACCCATGGTTGCAACATATATTATCTCTCATTGGATAACCGCTTGGGCAACTTAATCTTGGTTTCTGGGATACCTTAATCGGGATTTGTATTATATGGATGAAGTGTGGATTAGGTGAGCCTTCCTTCCATCAGTGGCACTACGTTATAAGATGCATCCAGTGAAGTCATGCATTGGTTATGCCGAGTGTGCGTGTTGAAGCGATAGGGAACGTATTGTCTTTGGTAAGAAAAATGCGTACTGTACTTGGAAAAACCGTTAGTGTTTTCTTTATAAGGATTGGGAGCTTGCTAAGGGTGTCACACCTGAGCGACGTGTTCCTACTCATTTCCAGACCGTAGATTGTAATGTATCCATTGTTCGATGGTTTGCTATTTGTTGTGATTTCTACTTGCTTCTAACATTTTTCTTCATGAAGTGACACGAAGCACCATCAAACTGTTCGAACGAGAGTTGGCCAATATAGAGAAGGTTTTGAGGGTGCCAAAAGAGAATAGACACTTGGGCAAACTACAACCCTTGTTTCACAAGTACGGATTCCAGCCCTTAGTTTCCAAGTGCTAGAGACAAGTGAGTAAGTTGTATCCTTCATTTGACCCTTTTTTATTTTTTTTATATAAAGTTGTGTTCCTAACTTTAATTTTCCTTGTTAAGTGGAGAAGGTGAGCAAGAAAGAGGGACTAGCACCAAGAAAGGGAAAACACCCATGTTAGTTCCCGTAGACGACATTCTGTTTCATAAGGGAGCTTACAAGCACCAAGTGAAACCAGTCCATAGACCTAAGTCTCAAGATGAGGTCCTCAAGATTGTTGCCTTAAAAAAGGCTGAAGCTGAGGCCATCAGATATGCTGCTGCCATAATTGTAGGGGAGGAGAAGCTACTGTTCCCTTATCTTTCTACTATCAATCCCATCTTTCCTCCAATCATGAAGTTCACTGGCTAGGAAAGTGACCCTATCTCCAGCAACAAGAAGAAGTACAAGGAAGAAGTTGGCAGTATTCCTAGGAATGACTTGAAGGTTGCCATGCAGCCAAATAGTTTTAGGTATGTCAATAATTACCTGGCAGGGCGCCAATCCACTGTTAACGAGCTCGGGGAACCGCTACCTGAGAATGAATCAAATCGTGATCAGATGATGAGGTTATCTTCTTATGTAAGTGTTACTTTGTCATTTCCTTACTTTCTCCTCATTTTTTTGTTAATGATGATCATCTTGTCATGTAGGTCATGATTGAGTACGATGATAGACTATGAGAGGTCGAGCGGTACAAGGCGAAATTTAAAGAGAATAAACGGTTTATGGATGACGCCAGGAATAAGAGCAAAGCTTTGATTGAGGCTGTCCAACTCAAGAATCAAACCTTTGAGGGGTTGACAAGACAAAATGGTGAGAACTTAAGGCTCAAGAAAGAGTTAAAGGTGACTATCCTCGAGGAATCTAAGGTCAAATGGGAGTTAGATAATGCCTTGGTAGAGGTTTCTAAGCTGAAGGGGAGTATCCCAACTGAGAGGGAAACTGTTGTGTAAGAGTTATTAAGTTCTTAGGCCTTTCGCCATAACATTAGACCTCACTGCACTCGGGAGGTTCAGCTGGAAAAAAAAAATGGATGGTTATCCTTGAGTGCTATGACGATGGAAACATCATCGATAAGTATAGTGATGAGATGGAGAAGTATTGACAAAAGGGTGAAAACTTCGCCTTCCCACTTAATCCTAGTAGTGAAGAGGAGTCTGAGAATGAGTCCAGTATTGATGAGCAGACTTAGCAGGGTGAGGATGATCCTGGAGATGTCGAGGATAGTGGTGAGACACATAGTGATATTGTCAGAATGAGGATGACTCGTACTGCCTTCATTTTCTGCATGCACTAGTTAGTTGTTTGCATGGCATGTATTAAGTTATGAGTCTGAGGGCTTTTTGTTTATGGACGTTTATGACATTGCACCGTTTATTTTGATGTTAATTGCCAAGTATTTGCACTATCATTTATGAATGCTTGACTATGTTTGAATAGATCCATTGTTTGGATATAAGCCATGGCTTGGGTATGATTGAACAAATACACTGTGAAGCTGTTCGTTTATTTGTATAGTCTTGTTGACAGATACTTAGACTTTTATTTCATGTTGGAAGCATTCATGTTATATCTTCAAACACGAGTGTTTCATTGCTAGGAATGTAAAAGAGTTAGGACCGAGTTGTCTAAATCACCTCTTTATTAAATTCATGCCAAATGGCCTTCATTACATAGGATGCCGAACGACTATAGCTCAACATTTGTACAATGTGAGTTTACTTGTTATAGTACTTTAAGTGATCAACGTTCCATGGATGGCTAAGGGTCTTGCCATAAGAGCTTTTGAGCTTGTAGGAATTAGGGTGACTGATGCTAACAACTTCAAATGGTCTATCCCAGTTTGGATTGAGTGTGCCTTCGCTCGGGACTCTATCGCAAAGTAGTCTTTTCTTCAATACCCGGTCCCCCACTTTGAAAGAGCGAGGTTTAACCCTAGAGTCATAGTAGTTAGAAATGCGCTGCTTGTAAGCAACGTTCCTCAAGTGAGCCTGATCTTTGTGTTCCTCGACTAGATCTAAGTTGAGGATGAGTTGTTTCTCATTTCCACTTTGCATGCATTTCTAGACTCAGTGTGTTGCTTGCTTAAGCTCAACTGGGACAATTGCCTCTATACCAAAGGTAAGCGAGAATGAAGTTTCTCTTGTTGAAGTATGATATGAAGTACGATATGACCAAAGAACTTGCGGTACAAGTTCTAGCCAATAGCCTTTAGCCTTATCGAAGTTGGTTTTCAAAGTGCGCTTAATCATCTTGTTGATGGCCTCAACTTGCCCATTGGCCTGACGATGAGCTGGGGAGGCAAAACATAAGTTGATGTTGAACTTAGAACAGAAAATCCTGAACTTCTTATTGTCAAACTATCACCTATTGTCAGTGACTATTGCATTGGGAATGCCGAATTTGCAAAGGATGTTCTTCCATACGAAGTCTTCTATATTTGCCTTAGTAATGGTTGCCAAGGGTTTTACTTCGGTCCACTTTGTGAAATAGTCAACTGCAACGATTGCATAACAGACCTTGCCCTTCCTCACAAACATTGGGCCGATCAAATCAAGTCCCCACTAGGCGAAAGGCCAAGGGCTGATTATAGGAGTGAAAAGCTCAGGAAATGAGTGAGGAATAATTGCATAGCGTTAACACTTGTCACATAAGTGGGATATTTTGATGGCATCTTGGTGGAGTGTTAGCCAATAATATCCTTGGCGAAAAGCCTTGTATGCTAGGGACTTAGATCCAACATGATCTCCGCAGACTCCCTCATGTATTTCTTGAATGACAATTTCCACCTTTGCAAGTGTAAGACACCTTAAATATGGCAGGTTAAAACCTCGCTTGTAGAGTTAGTCATTAATGATCAGGTAGCGGGTATACTTGTATCGAATTTGCTTAGCTTGGACTTTATCATTTAGGAGGGTGCCATGAGCAAGGAATTTATAAATTGGGGTGATCCAACTATCCTCTTGTTGTAAGTGACACACTTCCACGACCATGGTGTTCGGTGCTGCCAATAATTCAACATGAATTTTTCTTCCAATCTTGTCTTCAACTGCTGAAGCGAGGCGAGCCAAGGCGTCTGCATGACTGTTTGCTGCTCGAGGAAATTGGGTGATCTGGTAGTGGAAGTACTTAAGCAAAAGTTATGTCTGTGCAAGATATGCTGCCATGAAGTTATCCTTATCATCAAAGTTGTTCGTGACCTGGTTAACCACCAATTGGGAGTCACTGATGATATCAATTTGTTTAACTCCAAGGTGTTATGCCAAACGTAAGCCTATTATAAGGGCTTCATACTCAACCTTTTTTTTTGACGCCTTAAATTTGAAACAAAGAGCATACTCCAATGCCACTTTGTCAGGTGTAATGATGACTAGTCTTGCTCCACAACCCTGTTGGTTGGATGAGCCATTAACATACAGAGTCTATACTAGGAAAGTTGATTCTACTTTCCCAGCTTCCGAAGGCAACAAAATCCAATGCCTCAGGCTTAGGAGAAATGTCAACATGATATGTGAATTCGGCAATGAAATCGGCAACTGCTTGGCCCTTCTCCGCTGGCTTTGGTTGGTAGGAAATGTCAAACTCACCCAATGCTATTGCCCACTTTATCATTCGCCCCGAAATGTCAGGACTCTGAAGTATTTGTCGAAGAGGATGATTAGTAAGCACGACGATGAAATGGGCTTCGTGCTTGGAAGTAAGGGAGAAGTTTTCGAGCAGACATGGCCAATGCTAGAGCTAATTTCTCAAATTTGGAGTATCATGTCTCCGCATCTTGTAAGGCTTTGCTAGCACGGTAGACGGGCCGTTTAACACTACTATCCCTTTAAATGAGAACAGAACTGATAGCTGACACCAAAACAGATAGATAGATAATGAGAATGTTACCAACTTCAGGTTTGGAGAGTAAGGGGCTTTACTCATGTACTCCTTGAGGTTCTTTAATACCTTGGCACATTCATCAGTCCATGTAATGCACTTCTTACTTCCCTTAAGTGCTTTGAACAAATGAACACATCTGTCTGTGGCCTTAGAGATGAACCTAGTCAAAGCTGCCACCTTACCAGTAAGGCTTTGAATGTCTTTTGAAGTTATTGGTTCTTTCATGTCAAGGATTGCTTTAATCTTTTCAAGGTTAGCTTCAATGCCTTGTTGGCTAATCATGAAGCCCAAAAATTTGCTATAGCCCACGCCGAAGACATATTTGTTAGGGTTCAACTTCATATGATACCTCTTCAGAATGGTGAAGGTTTCAGACAGGTTGGTGATATGTTGGTCAACATGTTTGCTCTTGACTAACACATTATTAACAGAAACTTCTATGCTCTTCCCAATCTGTTCGATGAACATTGAATCGACTAATCTTTGATAAGTCGCCACTGCATTCTTTTGGCCGAAGGGCATGACTTTATAGCAATATAATCCCCTGTCAGTAGTGAAGGCTATGTGTTATTGGTCCGGAGGGTTCATGAGGATTTGGTTATACCCTAAGTAAGCATCTATGAAGCTAAGGAGTTCACACCCTGCCGTTAAGTCGATAAGTCTATCAATGAGAGGAAGGGGAAAACTATCATTCGTGCATCCTTTATTTAGGTCAGTGTAGTCGACACACATTCTCCACAAGATCTTTTGAAGCCAGAAATTTTCCTTGGTCGGATTTTTCTTAACAAGGACAACATTTGCCACCCATGTTGGGTAATTGACTTCACGGACAAAGCCTATGTCTTTGAGTTTTTCAACTTCTGCCTTCATTGCCTCGTATAGTTCAACATTTCTGTTTCACCAGCTTGGTTTTGGGATCAATACTCAAGTGATGACAGATGATATCGGGAGAGATGTCTAGCATGTCCTTATATGACCAATCGAAGACTTTGGCGTTCTCTTGTAAAAAAGACATCAATGACAACTAAAAGGGTGGTGACAATCTTCACCATGCGATCTGGATAATCTTTGGAGATAGAGACATTCTCCAACTCTTCAGCGGGTTGTGCTTGCTGGGTGAAAGAGTCATCTCAAGGGTCATCGAGTTGACTGTATCCATCATGAAGATCCAAGTTGGCTTCATCCAGGCTGGCCTTTATAACTTGGTCATGTATAGAGAAGGTTTCCTTGGGCACAAGAAGATGTTGTTGCTTGACTGAAGTGTTGTAACATGATCAAGCACTAAGTTGATCTCCTCTGATCTAACCATTGCTAGAAGTGGTTGGAAATGCACCAACAACATATGTGTGGATATCATGGCCTTGAAATCATTGATGCCTGTGCACCAAAAGATGACATTATATGTCGTTGGACAGTTGACCACCAGGAAGTTAATGGCAATAGTAGATATGTAAGGGCCTGTACCAAAGCTAAGTGGTAAGTGTATGCTCCTTAAAGGTTGCGCAATATCACCGGAAAAGCTTAGTAGATGAGTAATTGAGGGATCGAGCAAGTGTTTTGCTACATTAAGTGCTCTGAAAGCTTCGACGAACATGATATTGACGGAAGCACCTGTGCCTACAAGGATCTGTCGCACATCAAAATTGGCTATGTGAGCTTCCATGATCATGATCATTGGGTCGCTGTGAGGGTAGATGATACCTTTTTCCTCCTCAAGGTAAAAACATATTGGATCCTAGTTAGGCTTTTGATGCTTGCCTCATTTGATGTATTCCACGTGAAACACTTGGTGGCCAGGCTTCAAAGTTCGTTCGTTTTGTTTTTCATGGCCTTGTTGGAAGATTCAGAGAGGGGTATACCACCGTTTATAAAATATATCACGTTCACTTGGCATTGGTTACGGTTATCCTTTTGAGGGTGAAAAAAGAATTGATCAATTTTTCCTTCGCGTGCTAGAGCTTCAATATGGTTATAGAGGATGATACACTTCTCGCTGTCATAGCCATTATACTCGTGGTAACAGCAAAACAAGGCCGTGGTCTTCGTGGACTTATAATCTGGCTGCCTCGACTTTAGCTTTGGTATCAAGTGAGTTATACTAAAATGGCCATGCATGTGGCATTCAAAGGTGTGTATGTCTCATACCTTGGGGTAAGGAAGCGATACCTTTGGTTATCACGATAGTGTCCCTTACTTTTTTACTAAAATGAGATTGTTGAGGATGGAAATCCTTCCTCTTGCCTTGAGATTGATATGTTTGTTGTCCTGGTGAAGCATTAGGTAAGACAGGGAGAGATGCCACAGCCGTTTGGATGGTTGAGGTCTTCTTCCTTGGTTGGATCTGACTCTTACTTCCCTTTTGTTGATAAGGAATAGTTGTAGAGCGTTTCCCTTGGTACGTCCTTACTTCGGCGTGGTTGTAAGCATGTGCCATCACCTCATAGTAAGGGCTGGTTTAGTATTGCTGTGCTTTTAAAAAAAGCTGCTTTTGCTATGCTGTGAGAATAAGCAGCTGTGAAATAAAGTAGCGAAGTGTTTTGTAAAATTTTTTGTAAAAGTGCTTTTGAAAAAAAAAAAAAAAAAAAAGCAGTATTATAATGTTTGTTAAACTTTTATGTAAAACAAATGTGAAAAAAAGTCGGTTTTTCAAAGCTGGGTTTTGCAGCTTCTTGTTTTTGGCTTTTTTCACCCAAAACTGTGAAAAAAAGTTGAAACTAAATGTTTACCAAACATAAAAAAGCTCCCAGCTTTTTTTTATACCAGCTTTTTTCAGAATCACCTCAGTACCAAACCAGGCCTAAGTTTTCCAAGTATTGGCATTGATCATGTACTTAAAGAAACAGTCATGTAGGCACGCCGTGAAGCATTGAAGGCAGTCTTGTCATCTGCCTCGGCACAACGAGAATACTCATGGTTGAAGCGACCGGCATACTTGCATAGTGACTCGTTTGGCTTCTGGCGAATAATGTACAAGTCATCTGCAGAGTGCAAGCATTCAATCTGAAAAATGTGTTGAGAGACAAACAGTTTCCTCAATTCCTCAAATGAATCTACCGTTTCAGGTGAAAGGCGGCAATACCAGTTTAGAGCTCCATCATAGAGGGTTGAGGGAAAGAGAAGATATCATTCTTCATTGGTAAGCATTCCGTATACCATGGTGGACTTGAACAGGTTAAGGTGTTTAATCGGATCCTCCCTTCCAATATATAGTTGTAAGCTAAGCTTCTGCTTGGTCTTTGCTTGAAGGGAGATGTCGAGGATTCTCCTTGTAAGAGGGCCAGGCCTGGGTTGGTTCCAGCCAGGTATTTCAGCCAGACGTTCGGCCTTCAACTTGTTTACTTCCCCAATGAGCTATAGGATAAGGGGGTCCTGAGTGGAGTCATGTACTTCTGGAGCATTCTTCCGTAAGTTTCCATCACTTCTTGGAAGTAAGGAAGTTTGATCAAGGGCATGTGGTTTTTCCTTGGACTCACAGTATTGGCTTTTAGGGCGTGTCTGTCGGAAGACCTCTGAGTCCCCTATACCTTCATGTTCCTTTAGGACTTGTTGTTATTTCCCTAGATTGGTAGCTGGTCTAGGCTGTGGTAGAGAACCGAGTCTTTTAGAAACCCTTGGGTCATTGATCTTTGAGCTTATGTGGATGGGGTTCTCTCGACATTGCCTCAGGAAGTCCCCACAGTTGTGATAAACAACTTTCGATCCTTCCACTCCCTCTACAAAGAGGTGTCTTCCTCCACTTCTCCTGCTTCGAGTCGAATCAGCTGGGTTGAGGGAAGTTTCATGTTGATCAACATATTGATGAGTAACTCGCTCCTCATCAGGAATATCCATGTTGAAGATTGGTACCCTTCATGTTGGGGGGCACCCAGATGACGGTTGACTTCTACAGGGGCGATGAGCTCGTGTGTTTGAGTATGCCTAGCCTCATGGAGCATCTCGAAGAACTTCTCATATTGCTCATGGAAGACCTCATTCTTCATTACTATGTTGTTGTTTTGAGCCTTTAGCTATTTGACTTTAGCTTGAAGAGCAAACTTCTTTCGTTCTTTTTTTCACTACCTTGCACTAAGCGCGAGGGGGGTGTCGTTCTGTGTGTTGTGGCTTCCTTTGCTCCTCATGTTCGAGAGGGATGCCTGGTCAAATGAGAGTGTACGAATGGTGGAAACCAGCTTGACAAAGCTGAATAGAGTAGGAATAAGTGTGATTCCCACAGACTGCGCCAAATGTTTATGCACAAAATCAACGAGGACTTTGGTACAACAGAAAGTGTCAAGTTTGTGACTTTAGCTTGGTTGCTCTAGTCACTAGTGAGGATAAGTATGTAAAGGGATAGAGATGGGGAAGCAAACACAAGATGTACGTGGTTCACCCAAATTGGCTACGTCCACGGAGTAGAGGAGTTCTCATTAATAGTGAAGGGTTTACACAAATACATAAGTTCAAGCTCCTCAGAAGTGAGTTCTAATGCGTAGTATTGTACAAATGACATTAGAGATTATTGTGGAAGAATGATCTCCTTTTATAGAAGAGAGTTTCTAGCTTTATTCTGACATTGACACGTGTCGTACTGTGATTGGCCTCTGATGTTGACACGTGTCGCGCTGTGATTGGCCTCTAACATTGACATGTGTCACATTGTGAGTGGCCTCCTGGTTGGAGGAAACTCTTGTGGCTCATTGACGGTATAATATTGACCGGTATTCCGTAGTTTCGGGATTAGTCAAGTATGATACAAACATAATAAAATTTGAAAATGTCAAAGAAAACAGAGAACGATAGATGGTGTAGTCCGGGAAGGCGAAGCATATCAATTTGATAAATTGTTCCTTCCGTCTCCTTGTTGTCAAATGCTCTGTTAATTTGCCACTTCTGTTAAGTTGTTTTCGAACATCAGTACAATATCTGGAAAGAGAATCAAGATCAAAGAAACGTGAAACATTTCTTTTACAGAAGGATCATCAAAACAAATCGTGCATGTAAATTAAATGACGGAAACATATGTGTTTTTTTTTTATGGAAAATCAACTACTTGATCAAAAAGAGACGGTGGTTCCTGTGCTTTCTTCAGACTTGATTCTTATCTGTCGGAGATTGTTCCTGTTAGAAGAAAAGATATCACAGTTTGTCAATAAATCTTGAAAAATTATGGATGATAAAGCTTGATTTTTGGTATGATTGAGAATATTAACTCTTAAATATATTGCATAATCCCAAGAATTTCGTGTGCTAGGGTTCGGCATGAGTCTTTAACCTAGCAAAAGACTCATGCCGGACTTTCGCGTGTCTGGTCCCTTTTGCCTTCCAAGAATTTGGCATGAAATTACAAAAGAGCAAACAGAAAAGAATCTTAGTTCTAATAGATCCTTCGTGAGCTATAGAGAAAATCCCAGATCTTCATCTATAAATACTTTGTAGCAGGTTCATCGTGCAAGAAATTAAGAACAAGTAGGTAAAGGAAAAAGGTTGCTGTCTACAACCCGGCAGTGTTCCACAATTCAAATTATATTCAATCGATCGAAAGGCATATCATAGCATGCATTACCTTAGCTAGAGCTGGTGAATCAGATGAAGCAGCCTTTATTGTTCGGATTTGAAGCTTTCCTTCCGAAACAATTCGGTGAAATGCCACTGAAACAATATACACCAGTCTAGGTCAATGAAACTGACAAGAAAAAGAAGAGAGAGAGAGAGAGAGAGAGAGAGAGAGAGAGAGAGTTGCATGCATGCATTACCTTTATCACCAGCCCGCCACTGGTTTATAAGCATGTAACCGTTTAGTCCTTCTAACACATACATTACGGTCATGCCATTTCTCCAGCAGACGTAGGTGAATCTCCATTCTCGTCCTGTGCTATCCCGCATTGCAATGGGGAGCCTTTGTTTTTCTCTTATTGCTGGAAAATGGGCCTGCATAATCCACACAAACATATATTTATTAATCTTAATTTAATTACTAGCAACAGATAAATACTCAAGTACTGTTACTAGAAATCAAACACTGTACTACTTTTGAGAGCCGGACTCACCTCTGCCGCTCTCTTTGGTATGATAAGACGTGCATTATTGGGATGAGTATCAGTTGCGGTTATTGTCTTCTCAAACAAAAGAATAACCTCCGAGCTTGAACTTGGATTAGGTCAAGGACTCACAGATTAAAAAATATAGACATCAAATAAATATAAAATGTAGGGCGTGACATTGCGCTATTATTTGGACATACTCAACTAACACGCTTTCTCCAATATAGGTGGGATCTACGCGAAATTGTAGGGTCCGCATCATTAGAGAGAACAAGCATGTCAGCTTTGTAAATAGTTATATGTTAATATGTAATGATTGTTGCATGAAGTGATTTCTATTGCAGTTGAAATGACTCAATGCACTGAAAGAAAAAACACTTATAACATACAAATTCATTCATTCAACATCTATACGACATATGTCACAAAAAATTAGTGGATACTTTCCTGAGATTTCCGGGAGCTACTGCTCATTGCTCGTCGTCCTTGGCAGATTTTGAGGATGTAAATGGCTCTCTGTAGAAGCATCCACTCGGGGTATTTGACTGCTTACATCCTCACCATCAGTGGCTGGTGCAGGTGAAGGTGCACATGGAGATGCAGGTGAAGGTGCACATGGAGATGCAGGTGAAGGTGCACATGGAGATACAGGTGAAGGTGCAGATGCAGGTGAAGGTGAAGGTGCAGGTGCAGGTGAAGGTGCAGCTAAAAAAATAGAGGACTGGCTAGAGTCAGTAATCAATCTATTATTCATGACATTTTCCTGAATCATTAACTTTTCCGCTACATATTAAATTGTTTGGTTTATTGGTTGTTAGCATGCAGCAGGCCATAAACTCTGAGAGATGAACAAATATGCAGAAATTCAGAAACTCCTACACGCCACTTATCACTTCACCTGACTGAATGATAAATGCATTTAAACATTCTGAGCACCCGACTCCTCCGAAATCGAGTTCGGTGTACAAGTGGCGCGATATAACGCACCCACAATGCAGTGGCTGAATAAGGAAACAAATTAATTATTAGTTCATTAAAAAATATGAAAGGATAAATAAAGAAAAGTATCTGGAGTTTAAGTCCTTAATTATGTGATTAATCAACCTCTAATAAAAATCTTGTTCATCAGCATGAAAAGCAGATGACCAAAAAATAAAAAGTTTGAAGTTTGAAGCTCACCTTGCTACACAGAGTACAATTTACCCATCCATCCTGGCCAATGTGAAAGGTTTCACAAAGTTTTCCATTCACATAATCAGAACTAGATTTGCAAAGCATCAAGTTAGTAACCAAAAGCTATGAAGAATACTGAGATAATGATATACTTTACACTTTTAAAAGTATAACCAAGTAAATGCATACTAAAATTTACAATGAAAAGGATGATGATTAAGTGATTGAAGTAACCCAATATACTATATACCTGTTAGAAATTTTAAATGGCTGGTCAAGATAACTATATAACGCTCAATGATAACATAACCTAACTGGAAAAAGCATATAACACTCAGAAATCCGAACACACACACAATTCAAACTGTCAAAATTAACCTTGTGAATTAGATTGAGAATCTGATTGCACGATACACACTTACCTAATTTAAACCCCAATAAACCTTATAGAAGTAATTCTTGCACTTAATTATTGACAAAAAAAAAAAAAAAAAAAAAATTCTTGCACTTAATTGTATCTTCCAAAGAAGTTGTTTAGTGTTCTCCTTGTGATAATGTTTTTCTTGGTAAATATTGTGTAAAAGTTGTTCCTAACAATAAAAATTTGCAAGTGAGGCATTGTTGTCAGAGTATTAGATGGATTAAGTAATCAAGACCCTTATTCCAAGGGGGATCTTGCACCAAACCATTTTGAAATTTTAAAATCAATAATATTGTTTTTGGAGATTTATAGGAGCAGTTTGATAGCTATTTCGTTTTCAATTTTCACTTTTTTGAAAACTGAAATTTCAAACCTTATTTGGTAACTACTTTCAGTTTTCAGAAAATGAAAGTATAGTTAAAACAGAAAGTAGTTACCATACAAGATTTCAAATTTCATTTAAAAAATAATAAAAACAAAAAGTGAAAATAAAATGGTTATCAAACGATCCTTAAAAAAACATATATTTTTTTTAAATAGAGCTCAAAAACCTTTTGTGTGATGTTTCCTTGTTGGACTAACAAAGACGCAATTGATATGTCGCAGAGGCAGCAGATGCTAGATTAGATCATGATTTCACAATCATGAGCTAACCAAAAATAATTAGTAACCTTGGATTATGAGAAGTGTTCAAGTATTCAAGTCAACTTCACTTGGCTTCACGATCATGTAGATTCGTGTAAAGACAAAGAAGCAATTCAAGGTTATGGGTCATACTAATGACTTTTCAAATGTCACTTACAGTGATTGATAGATTTTTCAGTGTATTTGAAACACAAAGTAGTACATCACAAATCATAATATAAGTAGAGAGACACAACAAAATATTTTTTTCTTCACTTATATTATGACAAGTGGTGTATAAGCTTGTATTCCACTAGATACAATAATCTCTTGTAGGAAACAAACAATAAGAGTAAGTATTGAACCACTAAAAAAGTTTACAAAATTGATAGTGGTTATAATATCAGTTTTTAAGATATCCACGAAATAGTCAATATTTTCATTGAAATATCCGAAAAATCAGAGATCGATGTGGAAATGGGAGGTGAAATGCAAACTCACCATATTAGCAAGATATAGGGAAAGTCACCGAATATCAATGATATTTACCGATTTACTATAGAAAAATTGCTGGAACCCATTGCATCTATTCAAACTTTATTTTTATTTTTTATTTTTTGAGAATTGTTTTCTTCAATTTCAACGAAATCTGAATGAGTTGATATACCCACCCTATTGCAAATTTTCATAGTTTATGTTGAAGGTAACCGATATCAATATACTCATTGATATTTTCATAAATTTACATATCAATAATTCCTCTTATATTGATATTTTAAACACTGATCAATACATCCGTCTTTGTAGTTGGTAATTATCAACAAATTTTTCCCAAGTTCCCGGAACTCTAGCCAGAATTGACAGTTGGTGTTCCTCACCAATAATAATAAGACACGTGGTTTTCTCCTCTAAATTCAAAATAAAAATAAAATCTAGCCAAACTAGAAATACTCATCTTAAGAAACCAAGGTAGGGCTACGCATGGGATGATGGAGAATTAGCTGAATGATTTCCAGATATTCACAAACATGAATAGGGCAAAATATATAATACAACACTGGATCAAGCTTATCTCTAAGGCTTAGAAGTCGTGATCCCCTTTTGGTGGGATTTGATCATGGTCACTTAGTACTACGATCTAGTGGTATTTCTCTTCACTTGTAAGTGAGAGGTCTTAGGTTCGACTCTCGCTAAAGGCGAATTTGACCACATTAGCACATTGTGAGGCTAAAGGAGAGAGAGAGGGTAAAACTTAAAAAATGTTTTATGAGCCACTTAATACTACAATCTAGTAGTATTCCTCTTCACTTGTAAGTGAGAGGTCTTAGGTTCGATCCTCGCCAAAGGCGAATTTGACCACATTATTGCTAACCCATTATGAGGCTAAGCCCACCCCTTCTTCCTTAGTGTAGATCATATTGATGTTCAAAAAAAAAAAAAAAAAAAACTCTCCCTCAAGCTGGAGAGTGAGTAGCATGAAGTCCTAACTTGTCGCGCAATGCCACAAATTGACCTTTTCCAAAAGCCGTTGTAAATACATTTACTAATTGTAAGCGTGTAGGTATATTTGAAGGACTAACCATTCCGGCTTGTTGTTTTTCTCAAACTATGTGGCAATCTATTTCAATGTGCTTCGTCGCTCAAGAAAAATAAGATTTGCTGTAATGTATAAAGCCACATGATTATCACAATACAATAGCACATGAGCTATCTGTGGAACTTTAAATCTTGTAATATATAGTGCAACCAAGTCAGCTCCAAACATGTGTTAGCCATAGATCGATATTCGAATTTAGCCAATGATCTAGAAATATAACCAATGTTTCCTTGGATTTTAATGAGATGTGAGAATTTCCTAGGAAAAAACTAAAAATAAAAAACAATATCCTGTAACTGACATCCTTGTAGCACGACAGCTTCCTCAATCTGAACCACAACAGGTTTCCGAGGTAAGATTGTTGGAGGCAGCAAATAGCAAACCTTGACTAGGAGTACCTTTGATGTTGGAGAAGTAAAAGACACCAGAGACATTCCACATTTGAGATTGTTATGGGTGCACAATTGGGAATTTATGTTTTAATGAATCATTGAGGTGCTTTTTCGGAAAATGTCCTTTACTCGTAGATAGGGGAGAAAACAAAAACTTCTTGAAAAAAACTGACGTGAAGTACTGATGCAGATTAGTTGGCAGTGCATTTATGGAGCGTGAGGATAAATTGAACACTTAACATCAATCGGTAGCACTCAATAAATTTAATAACAGCTAGAGGGAATTTTTTGGCTAATCATAACAGCCAGGGTTTTTTTTGGCTTCCCATAATCCTTCTTTATGTGATTTTCAGTTTTCTGTATTTTTAAATTTTGTTGTTTTTTTAATTTCTGAATGTATGTGATTTAAACCCCACTTCTTGTTGGAAGGTGAGCAGATTGGACGTTTTTTGAATGAAAGAAATATGCAGAGTGTTTTCTCTATGTTTTTGTGCCTTTCACGTTTGAGATTTTTCAACTTTTGTTTCTAGGTCTCTATAGTTGCAGGATGGTACAAGAACAGGCTCTTCGGGATTTTCAGATTTCTTCTTGCACTAGGACATAACGAACCCAAAATTTCAGTTCTCATTTCATTTTATTCCATTTCTTTTCACTAGCCCTGCATCAATTGGTAATCAGAGCTTCGGACAATTTTTGGGTTACCATGTAACTGCAGTCAATTTTTTATGAAATCGATAATTTAGTCGATTGGAATTCTCTGTCAATTTATGATGAGTATGCTCAAGATTACATTGATGGGAGAGAATATAAACTTCATAACGGACTTTTCCCAAGTATAAATTGCTGTCAATTTTTGTGTTGTCATGTCATTGTTGTCAGTTTTTGACAAAATCGATAATGTAGTCGATTGGAATGCTCTGTCAATTTATGATGAGTATGATAAAGATTACATTGATAAAGGAGAAAAAAGAAACGTCATAAAGGACTTTTCCCGAGTATGATGAAGATACAACAATTGGGATTGATCTTTTAATGAATCATTTAGGTGCTTTTTCGAAAGAAGAAAATGTTAGAAATCAGAAACGCAACTACACAAAACAATCTAACAGAGTTCCAGAGCAATATTTTGTAAAGTTGAGAAGATGAAATCAGAGAGAGGAAAACACACAGAGCACGTTCTCTGAAACAACTATCATTGTATTTTTTTACTGAGCATAGTAGCTCGAACAGTCATTTAACTGTTAGAAGAGAGAGAGAGAGACATATCCTCAATTCAATCTCAACCAACCATTACAACCTATCTTAAGATCAAGACACTTGTCAAATGATAAGCCCTATGAGACTTAATCAATACATCACAGTTTTACACAATAGCTCAGCCTATGAGCTGAGACATAACACACATAACAATCTTATAACATTTTCTAATTAGCTCAACAACTTACATACTAACACTCCCCTGTAAGTTGTGAACTGATTTCACCCCAAGAAGATTTCTCAAGTAAGTGAACTGCTCCTTTGCCAATGCTTTTGTAAAAATATCTGCTAGTTGCTCCTTAGTAGGACAGTAAATTAAATCAATTACTCATTGCTGCAATGCTTCCTTTATGAAGTGATATCTTCTGTTTATATGCTTGGTTTTCTGATGAAAGATGGGATTCTTGGTGATGGCTATGGCTGATGTATTGTCACAATTCATTGGTGTTGCAACAGTTTGCATTTCACCAAAATCCTCTAGAACAAATCTCAACCAAGTAACCTGTGCTGTTGCTTCAGAAGCACTGATATACTCTGCTTCAGCTGTAGATAATGCAACACATTGTTGCTTGACTGAAGACCAAGAGAAAATCCCATTTCCAAAAGTAAAAGCATACCCGGATGTGCTTTTCATATCATCCTCTGAGCCACTCCAGTCACTGTCACAGTATCCCATTAAGAGTGTTCCTTCACCTTTCTTGTATTCCAAACCGAAGTCAAGAGTTCCTTGAACATATCTCAATATTCTCTTTGCTGTTCCATAGTGCTTGTTAGTGGGACAATGCATAAACCGAGCTAAGAGACAAGCAGCATACATTATATCAGGTCTAGTTGCTGTGAGATACAGCAGACTACCTACAATCTGTCTATACTGAGCTTCATCTGCATTTCCACTTCCATCTTCTTTTCTCAGTTTGTCACTTGGAACCAAAGGAGTACTCACTGGTTTACAATTCTGTAATCCGAATTTCTTCAGAAGAGACAGGGCATAATTCCTCTGATGAATGAAGATACACTCCTCAGTTTGGATCACTCCCATTCCAAGAAAGTGATGTAAAAGACCAAGATCTGTCATCTCATACTTATGCATCATCTCAGCTTTGAAAACATCCATTAATTCTTGACAATTCCCAGTATATATAATATCATCAACATAGATGGATACTATGATCAAATCTGTGTCTCCCTTGTACTTGGTGTACAGAGTTGCCTCACTGATGCTTTTCTTAAAACCACAAAGCATAAGATATGAATCTATTTCACCATACCAGGCCCTAGGTGCCTGTTTTAGACCATACAAGGCTTTATGTAATCTGTAAACCTTTTCTTCCTCTCCTTGCACCACAAACCCATCTGGCTGTTCAACATATACTTCCTCTTCTAATACTCCATTCAGAAAAGCTGACTTCACATCTAGTTGAAATAACTTCCATTTATTCTTTGCTGCCAGTGCAATCAGAGTTCTAACAGTGTCTAACCTTGCAACAGGTGCAAAAGTCTCATTAAAATCAATCCCAGGCTTTTGTGCATAGCCTTTTGCAACAAGTCTAGCCTTATTCTTCTGCACTGTTCCATCCAAATTCAGCTTTGTTTTATACACCCATTTTACCCCAATCACAGGCTTATTTGAAGGTCTTCTCACCAACTCCCATGTCTGATTTTTCTCAATCATATTCATTTCATCCTGCATTGCCTTTTTCCAAGCTGCATCCTGTGTAGCTTCATCAAATGATTCAGGTTCAACAATACATAAGTGACACCTCTCATAGATCTCACTCAAGTTCTTATACCTCAGTGGAGTATTATCATACTGAGGTGAGATCAGTGAACTACTTGACTCACAAATATCAGTAACTAAAGGACTTCCAGCTTGAATTTGAGACCCATCAGATTCTTCTTGTGCATGAACATCAGTCAACTCATCAATTCTATCAAACTCTGAAGATTCAGCTGCAGATAAAGGAATACAAACTTCCTTGACTTTGTTTTTCTCCCAGTCCCATCTACCATTCTCATCAAAAATTACATCTCGAGATAACAGAACCTTTTGAGTTAAAGGATTCAGTATCCTATACCCCTTTTCACAAGTGCCATATCCAATGAAAACACCCATGACACTTGTTTCTTCTAATTTGTGTCTTAGATTCCCTGGAATAAGTGAATAACAAACTGAACCAAACACTTTCAAGTGTTTAACCCCAGGTTTTCTTCCACTAAACTTCTCAAAAGGTGTAGTGTTCTTCACTGCTTTTGTAGGACTTCTGTTTAGCAGATAAACAGATGTGTTTACTGCTTCACACCAGAGACTGTATGGAAGTTCTTTCTCAAAGATCATGCATTTTGCCATCTCCACAATTGTCCTGTTTTTCCTTTCTGCTACTCCATTTTGCTGTGGAGAGTATGCAATTGTGAGCTGTCTTTCTATCCCCAAGTCTTCACAGAATTTTCCAAACTCGTTTGAGTTGAACTCTCCTCCTCTATCTGTTCTTAGCTTCTTAACATGATATCCACTTTGAAGCTCAACCATGGCTTTAAATTTCTTAAACATATAGAAAGCCTCAGATTTGTTTCTCAAGAAGTATACCCAGCACATTCTTGAATAGTCATCTATAAATGTAATGAAGTATCGATTGCCACTCAAACTTGATGTTTGCATGGGACCACACACATCTGAGTGTATTAGCTCAAGTGGTTCCTTTGCTCTCCACATTGATTCTTTGGGAAATGGTTCCCTGTGATTTTTCCCCAGTGCACAACTTTGACACACAGTTTCACTGTCTTGGATTTCAGGCAGCCCCAAAACCATCTCTTGACTCTGTAACAGTTTGAGACTTCTGAAATTTAAGTGACCAAACCTCTTGTGCCAAATTCTAACACACTCCTGCACATTTGTCCTCAATGCAAGCTCCTTGTTTGTGTTGAGAAATAAAGGAAACACCTATTTCCTTTCTGCTTCACACTGACCACCAGATTTTGTAAGGATCTATCATCAAACACATCCACTTTGTAATCTCCAAATAAAAGAAAGTAACCGTGCTCAGTCATTTGTCCCACACTTAACAGATTTTCTGCAAGACCAGGTACTAACATAACTTCTTTTATATATCTTCGACCCTTTACAGTTTCAATGATCAGTGTACCCTTCCCTTCAACTTCAACCAAAACTGCAGTGCCAACTTGGACTTTGGCTTTCACTTTCCTATCAATATCAACAAGTAGGTCTTCTCTGGATGTCATATGATTACTACATCCACTATCTATATACCATTCATCACTTATCTTCCTCACTTCTCCAGAATGATTTGCATAAAACAAATTTCCAGTTTCTTCAACCTGATTAGCAAAGTTCACATGCTGCACAGCCTTGTTCATATTACAATACCTTGCAATATGCCCAATTTTGTTGCACTTGTGACACTTGACTTTGTTTTTAAGCCAACACTCTCCATAGTGAAGTTTATCACAGAATTTACACTTATCCCCAGTGTTGTTTGCCTCATTCTTCACAGTGAATCCACCCTTATTACTCCAATCACCCTTGTTACTCCATTGTTTCTCTTTTGGCTTAAAATTCTTGTGATATTTGTTACTGTTTGGCTGACCACTGAATCTATTAGACTTCTGGACAAGTTTCAAACTAGTGAATGCTTTCTCCATACTACTCTCTCCATGCCTATCCAACCTTTGTTCATACCCCTTCAAGATAGCTACAACATCCTGTGCATCTATGGTGTCTAAATCCTTAGTATTCTCTATCACAGCTGCTATACTATCATAGGACTTAGGTAAACTGATTAATAATTTCTGAACAACTCTTTGATTACTCAAATCTTCACCATAGCTCTTCATTTGATTAATCAGATCAAACAATTTAGCAATATACACAGAAAGAGATTCACTATCATTCATGCGAGTATATTCAAAGTCTCGCCTAAGACCTTGGAGTTTCACGGATCTTACTTGTTTATCACCAACGAACTCTTGTTTCAGAATGTCCCACGCAGCCTTCGCACTTTCCTGAGTTGCGATCCTCGGGAAAATTTGATCCGAAACTGCACCTTGAATAATACCCAGTGCTTTAGCATCCTTAACGACATTCTCACGCAGCAGCTTCCTCTCCGCCTCTGTGAGTTCCTCGTCCTTCGCCGGAGCTCTGTACCCACTCTAGACCATATTCCACAGCTCATACGATCGAAAAATGGTCTTCATTTTGATTTGCCAGAAATCAAAATTCTCGCCATTAAAAATTGGAGCCCGAAGCTCTCCTCCTCCAGATCCAGCCATACTAGACACTCAAATCACTGCAATAAGCTTTTGCTGTGATTCCGAGCTCACCCACTCGTAGAAACAACGCCCAGAAGTTTTAGATCGAACTCGGCTCTGAGGCCATGTTAGAAATCAGAAACGCAACTACACAAAACAATCTAACAGAGTTCCAGAGCAATATTTTGTAAAGTTGAGAAGATGAAATCAGAGAGAGGAAAACACACAGAGCACGTTCTCTGAAACAACTATCATTGTATTTTTTTACTGAGCATAGTAGCTCGAAGAGTCATTTAACTGTTAGAAGAGAGAGAGAGAGACATATCCTCAATTCAATCTCAACCAACCATTACAACCTATCTTAAGATCAAGACACTTGTCAAATGATAAGCCCTATGAGACTTAATCAACACATCACAGTTTTACACAATAGCTCAGCCTATGAGCTGAGACATAACACACATAACAATCTTATAACATTTTCTAATTAGCTCAACAACTTACATACTAACAGAAAAAACCCTTTAATCCGTTGATGGGGGAGAAAACAGAAACTTCTTGAAAAGAAACTGACGTCAAGTACCAAGTTTCATGACGCTAAAGAAACACATGCCAAACTTCCGGGAAAAGCTCGAGCGGCCTTCAACTAAAGCATACTTGTACATGAAACCAATACAGTGGGTGGCGACATTCTAGAGGATTCCCTTGTAGTTAGTCCTCTTGCTTGTAAGGCTTAAGGTAAAGCCTTGGAGCTAAAGGACTTCCAACGAACATGTCAACACCTTAAAGCCAGTGGTTCGAGTCGGAGTAGAGCGACCAAAGATTTATATGGAAGACACCAACAATTCCAAGTTTGAAGATCAATGTCCTTGTATCGAAAATCTAAGTTAGCACTGGCTTCACGGGATATGAATTTTCCAGGATACCCATTCCATTTCAAGGATTACTCCATTCCATGGAATATTGTAGCATTCCTGTTCAACTGTTTTGAACCTTTTTGGGAATGAGGATGGTGTTATCAGGACACCAATAGGCTAGGATACTATTTCAGGTGCAAAATTGGCTGATATAAACTACTTCTACTTGCTCAATATTCCATGCATGAACCTCAAATGTAATCCTTGGTTTTGTTCAAGCCAATAGTTCTTGCATAAAGAAATAAAACATTTTCTTCAAATAATTTCATATATACCTAACCTAATGAAAGGCTAAAGACAGATTAGAAATGACCATATTGTGCCCCAATAAGTCTCAAATTTTTTGTTTATTAAAAGTGATATTCCTTATATCTCTAAGCTACACTAAGAGCAGGTGAGGAATTTTAATTTAGAGCTCAATGGGTTAAAGAGGAAACGCCTTCCACCATGACGATCCACCACTTGCATGCATCAAGCCTCAGCTTAAAAATCTTAAGTGATTACGCTAGCTGTTTTTATGTCAATCCATTAGACTAAATAATCCAAAATTATCACAAAAAGATCAACAATTTTTCTCCAAATTAAGAGTAAACAACATCATGACAATCATCAACCCAACATAGCATCAAATCATGTTCAACCTGGAGACCACATATATCACCCTATCAAAAAACACAGATCCAAAACTTTCAACCCATCCTCCCCTAATTTAACGAAACAGAACAAAAAAAGAAGAAGAAAGAAAGCCTTTAGACAAATAGAAATGTAAAAGGAAGAATGGCCTCACCCGCATCTGATGCACAGAGCGGCGGTTGACCCGTTTCTCAGCCGCCATCCCCTCATGAAATCCTCCGTCCTGCCCATGCAGAAAAAGCACCGACCAGATAACGATGATGATGCCATTTGAGAGAGAGAGAGAGAGAGAGAGAGAGAGGTAAAGCTGTAGAGAGAGCGAGAGTGACAGAAAGAGTGATGAAAGATAAGGACAGTGAGTATATATGAGTGAGAGCCATTTTAATGACAACGAGGACGACACGAGGAGAAGGGTAGGGTGTGGTCGCCCAGACAAGAGACGAAATTAAAGGGGCTTTGGTGTTTCGGGAGCCGTTGATATTCTGATCAGTTGAACGTGGCAGCGTTTAGGGTGCGATGTTGGTGGGGGCGTCCGCAGGGGATAGAATTCTGAGTTTTGAGTCAGCCATGCATGGCAAAACAAACCTTCCGTTTATTGCCGTTACTGTATTAATGCGGTCAGATACGCAGAACTTTCCCGCCCTTATCTTTTCTTCCTTCCTTTTGAAGGGACACGAGTTTTTTTTTTTACACTTAAGGTGGGGCCCTACCAACTAAGATAAAATTTGCTTCAATTGATTATTTTCTTTTGAACTTTTTGTTACTTGGATTCTTTTTATCTGAGAAAATCTCAACATGGTTAATAAATAGATTTGCATGACCTCCATTTCAATTTTCATGGAATGATTTCCAGATGTTGCCATTGTCAATTTATAATTGTGTTTTTCCAAAGAAGGAAGAAAGAAAAATGAAACACTTTTAGGAGCGGTGAGTATCATTATCGCCTTAATTGTCGTTCGATGAATTAAAGTTTTAAGATTTATGTAGGTGATATTCTTTCTTTTTTAAAATGATGTAGTAGTTTTATTAAAATACACTCAAAAGCGATGATGATGCTTTACCACCCTTAGAGCATCTCTTTTGCTATTATAAAAATTACATTTATATCTCATTTACATTTTTATGATATGTAAATGTGAGTTTTACTTTAAAGGGTGATAAGTAAATTACAGATTACATCTATTTTAATCGACAGAATCACCTCTTAAAGATGTAAATATGAGTTCTTTAGTACAACCGATATTAGGAATGGGGAAATCGGAGACAAGTTCTCAACTATATATAGATATTGTTCTTAACTATTTGAGGATAAGCGTCTCACTAGTCGTGTCAATGTCTTAACTAATACCAATGTTTAACCATGCGGGTCTCTTTGGAATTTGCTTCTAGAATGGTTAGAAGCATTTTCTTTTTACAACCAAGAAGGCTACTAACCATGAGAGAAAAGTGCTTCCTAAAAACCTAAACTTAAATTTATAAATATATACGTACTTATAACTAATCGTTTAGCTTTCTTTAAAAAACAATTTCAAACAAGTTCATGGTCTATGTTTAAACCTCATGCCTCAATAATAACATCTCAAAACTATTATTGGGCCTCAAGTGTATCATCCATGTTTAAATCCCACGCGCATGTGGGTGGTGATATTTCATTATTTCTTCCACAGTTTGTGGTGGTGATATTTCCGCCATCGCTTGCTAGCTTGCTTTGACTGTTGCTGTGTGAACCAAATACGAAAAAGTTAAGGTAAAAGCAAAAAGTTTTGAGACTTTGCTAAACTCCTCTAATGATTGAAAATATAGCCGAACAATTTTCTGAGTGCCCGCTCATATCTTTCAGTGTTTCATTTTAGCGTTCTATCTTTTGTATACTAATTATTGTTTGTGCAGATGAATTTGGCTATCAATCATTGCGGCAGTCATGGCATTATTTCTTTCACTGTTTCAATCGGCAAGCATGGTCAGAAAACTAGCCACAGTGAGTGAAGTGTAATTATAATTATGCATGTAATGTTGGTATGTTAATAAGAAAAACTAATGAAAACGGCTTGGAAATTTTGAGTTTTAAAGATAAAGACAAAATAAAGAATAAAGTGAATAGTACCAGGATTGATTTTTTAGTATAAAAACGTGGTTTTTCGTTCAAGTGAACAGTACCGTAAACTTTTCGTTAAAACTCCCATATTAATATCATCAAGTTCAAGTATTGAATTTTTTGTGCTTATTTGTATGGATTTTGATGAGTCTATATTTTATTATATATTTTACCATAATCTTAGCATTAATTTATTGGTTATTGTATGTGAATTTTGATACTTTGAATTATATTTCCAATGTAGGACATTCGATTTCCTCTTGAGCATAAAGTATTCAAACATATGAATTTTGGAGTGATTCCAATTGGAGGATGTTCGTTAGTCTTTCAACGTGTTCGTGTCAAAGTTCCAGACTTTTATATCAAGCGGTTTAATTATGGCGACAAAATAAATGAGCAGCGTGCAGTGCTGTCAAAATAACGTTTTGGGCTTATTTGGGTTTTTTGACGTCCAAGATGATGTCTTTTGTGTTTGAGGCATTCTGCAATTATGTGCGGGACATCTCAAGCTTTAATTCTAACCGTTTTGGGCCTGTTTTGGAGCCCTGAAGATTCAGAAATCTGGGATTCTTTGTGGCTGTACAGATTTCCCGAAGTTAGAATAGAAATTTATAAATAAAGATATTTAGCCATTAGGGTATTAGAGGGAAGGAGAAGAGGAGAACACGTGCACTACTTTAGAAATTTAGAAATTTATAAAGGTGTTTTCTTTCCATGTTCTTAATAATATTTTGTTTTATGATTGTTCGTAGCTAGTTTTTTTTGCTAGGGCGAAGTCTTGACTCTTAGCAAGAATATGTAGTTTCTTTTCAATTTACTTATAATATTATGCATGCATGTTTTGAATTATTATTGACCGTTTTAAACTATCTAAGTGTCTTAGTATTTGCAACCATTAGGATATTTAAAAAAGTAATTTGTTGCAATTTTGGTCGGAAGGTTCCGTGAAATTGATGATGTCTTCTTTTGGTTAATAATAGTAATTTCACTTAGGATGAACACCACGCCTTAAGGGTTGCATGGTTTTTCAAAAGGTTTTCATAAAACTTAAGGCCATCTCCAACCGAAGGGTCCAGAGGGCCGAAAATAGCCCGAAAACCATCTCCAACCAAGGGCTAGGCCAAAGGGCTGTGGAATCTGAGAGGGCCCCACGGAATCGGAGAGGGCTGGAGGGCTGGCTGCTAACAATGCTTGATGCCATTTGTTCAAACTTGGCTAAAGATGTTTCTTCCATCTTGAAGAACAACTCTCGTGGTTTCGAATATTCACTGAAGTGGTGCCTTCATAGAACTCTAAGTATTTTTTGGATACACGAGTCCAAACACCGTCATTTGTTTGACAATTCCCCCTCACACTATCTTCCAACACCCATTTATATGCCTTGCAAAGAGCTTCATCTTCTTTTCGGGTCCAAACCCTACCTTTTATTGCAGAAGAGGCCATTTCAAAATTATTAAAAAATTGAAGGATAGATTTTTGAAAGAGGAAGGAAAATATGAGAATTGAAATGGTAGGAATGGTGAAAATTTTGTGAGGAATGGTTTAGGTATTTATAGGAAAAAAAATAGATTTTTTTTAAAAAAAAAAAAAAAAAAAAAAAAAAAAATTGAATCCAACGGTAACTGGTGCCAGTTAGCCGTTGGTTTCAAAATTATTTTTAAAAATTCCTATCGGTTATAACCGACAGGATTCCCAGTATTTCTGGCCAGCCCAGGGTTAGCTGGCTGGCTGCTTGCAACCAGCCTTCCAGCCCTCTAGCTCTCTCCGATTCCGTGGGGCCCTCTGAGATTCCATAGCCTTCTGGCCTAGCCTTCGGTTGGAGACGGTTTTCAGGCTATTTTCGGCCATCTGGCCCTCTGGACCCTTCGGTTGGAGATGGCCTAATGAGTTTTTCATGTTCATATTTGATCCGAACGTTCGAATGGTTGCATGTTAGATATACGTTATATGTTGGAGGTTCCAAGTAGGATATATATTAGGAAAACCTAACTTTCGAAATATGCATGGGTAATTCATAAGTAATTGGAAAACTACGTAGGATTGTTAAGGAGGCGGGACCCTAGTGTTTCTTTAAATTGATTTCTTAATTTTTTTATTTTTTTATTAAATTCGTTTTTATTATTTTAAATTCTAAAATCAACATTTTCTAAACTTTGTTTTAAATAATTAATTAAGAGTTGGTTTTAAATACAAATTATTCATTCAATCTCTGTGGAAAACGACCTTGCTTTTGTACTCTTACAAGTATTTTTGAGTGTTTTTATCCTTACTTTTGCAGGTGGTAAAAATCCTATCGGATTTCATGTGGCTTTTACTACTAATGCAGTATTGTAACATTATTGTTTCTCAAATTTGTGTTTTGAAGGTAAAAAATATATGGTACCCATCAAAATGCTGAAGGAACCTAATTCTAGTTGTACACCTTAGAATGCTTGCCAAGATCTGGCATCATTGGCAAAGACTGATAGTAGTAGCAGTTTCCCAACTATGACTTTCGTAAATTCCATGGCAGGTAACAAGCCTTTCTCTTTCACAGCTCCGCTCAACATTGATTAACTTATCTTTCTATTGCATCTGTTTTTTTTTTTTTTTTTTTTTTTTTAACTTCCAAAGAAGTGAACTTTCTTATCTATAATGAAAAGGTCTAACTTCAAAGGTAGAGACATATAATTGGGAGCTTTTTTAATTCCTTTGTCTTCTGGATACCGTATAGAATTTGTGAATATTTATACTCTTCAAACTCTGTGAAATTAGCTGTTATTTAGCACACCGTGTTACTGCTGATATTTAGTGTATTCATTGTGATTGCATGAACTCAATGAACTTGCTTGTAACTGTGATATTTGTTTCAGCAGCGAATTTGATCTTCACAGACATGGCAAAGGCTAGCACGGAGAAAATAACGGCGAGAATGTGCTTAAGTGCAGAATCCTTATAGTTTTTTTAGTTCTGCTGTTTTATGATAATTGTTTAGATTTAACGGTCCAAAAATTAACATTTGTCTGTGTATTGGTCAAGCTATTATTAAAATCCGTATAAAAAATTCCCAATTTTACCTATCATATATATTCTCAGGAATTAGAATCTTTTCCGAAGGTGCTGTTTCAATGTATACCTTAGCGGATGGAGGCCCTGGAGAATGGTTTCGAGGATTCCCATTTTCTTCTGGACAGGACGCTAATGAAGCTGTTCAAGACCAGCTATCAGCCCTCAGTTTCTCTAGGTTCAGTCCCACATTCACGTCTTCATTCACATTTGTATTTTTGATGATTCAGTGTCTTGGAATATGCACTGTTTCTCATTGCTTGTTCGTCTTTACAGTTTGGCAGTTATTTTTGGGGCTGAGCTTGTGACCAGCCTTTCTCCTTGTACTCTAAGTGTTCTACCCCTGACCCTAGGTTACATAGGTAAGCAGATCTTTTATCTCATGGATATGGAGACAAATGAGGGGAAAGGGGTTGTCTTTGCGTGGAGATGGACAGTTACTCTTTTGCATGTATCATGTGTAATGCTGATATGAATTTATTGGAATCATGGAGGAGCATTTGGTTCAGGGAAAAGTGAGGCAGAGGTGATAACTTGCTACTTTTGATTTCCTTTGTTACTCTCTCTCTCTCTCTCTCTCTCTCTCCATCTGACAGATTGACACACACACGAACACATTTCTAACAATAGCCTGATGTTAATGTTCCTATTTGGTCAGGTTCTTGGGAATTCAATTGCGTTCTCATTAGGATTGGCAACTACACTTGCACTCTTAGGCATAGGAACGAGCGTCATTCGCTGGAAAGGCATATGGACAAACAGGGCAGGGGTTACCTTTGACCGCTTCAGGTTTAGCTATTATTATTGGCTTGAATCTGCTTGAGGTATTCATTCATGTGCCAACGTTGTTCTATTCCGCCTAGAATGTGTATTGGATATTATCTATCACTTTGATTGACCAGGTCTTTCTGATTTTCTGCTAACCCTTATTCTATGCCATCATCTTATGGCTTGACGTTACAGTGACGTTACAGGTAATTGAACTACAGCTCCCCTCATTTTTTAGCAATTTTGATCCCCGGGCTGCTGCTGCTGCTAATTTCCCTTCAAGTAATTACCCACCATAAATTTTTAGAATTTTGTGGTTTAGATAAAGCTGGTTGTCCAAATGATCTTACAAGTTTCAACTTAGACATATTAGGCGTGCAAGCATATCTAACTGGGCTTACATTTGCTTTAGCTGCCTCACCGTGCAGTACGCCAGTGCTGGCCACTCTACTTGGATATGTTGCTACATCTAAGGTAAACTCAAATGTTTGACATTTCCTTTGAGCTCTCAGTTTTCTTCAGATTACTGATATCAAAAGCAGTATTTTTACCTTTGTGAACTCTCTAATAGCCTGGCATGGTTGGAATCTCTTACTCTTGATAGGAGATGGATAGATGCAGAGCAATCCTTAGATATTTAGTACAAGTTCTCCGCTAATGCTTGAGAGACACGACTGATGCTCTTGGACCAGTTGTTAAACTCCCTTGAGAACCCTTTGCTAACCGGAGGTTAGGGATGACCACATTTTTGGAGGAAAAACCAGTATTCTATTTTAGTGCAGATCAGTTGCAGTTAGGCAGATGATGTAGGAGGTCATTCTACATTCCTTCAGTGTTGCTTATTGGTCTCAATCAATCATCTCCAATATTTCATATATATATATATATATATGTATATTTATAGTTCTTATTCATCCTGATATCATCTTACAGCATGCAAATTCAAAACAGTTGGCAAAAAAAATAATAATAACAGAGAGCATATCGGAGCGTTGGGAGTCATTTATCAAAAGTTAATGCTTTCAGTACTATTTTGTTTTGTTAACTTGCTCTCAGTACTCTTTGCCAGCTCAAGTTTTCCCTTTCTGTAGTTTGTTTACATTGCAAATGTTATTAATTGAAGTTGGCAAACTTTATCGCAGAGCCCCGTTGTTGGAGGCAGCTTACTTTTGACGTACACAAGTGGTTATGTTGCTCCTCTACTTCTTGCTGCTTCTTTTGCTGGAGCACTGCAGGTAATGTGGCCTACCACTTTTTGGATTAGTTGTAAGTTCTGTGGAAAAGAACCGGGACTGAAAGCTTCCACCGTATTTCTTTGTTGTTCTGTTCATCTGCCCTCTGGTGACTGGCCTCATATTAAATATTTCATGACTTGTTGAAAATCTGCCTAGAAAGTCTGGCAACTTTAAATCGTAGTTGGTTCTGTGTGAACCATGCGCATTCAATATTTTGTTTCAAATTCTTGATTAATTAGAGTGAATGACTATCACATTCCGCTTCAAAGTTTTGTTTCTTTTTCCTGAGCAAAACCCTTGTATATGCAGAGCCTGCTTTCATTTCGCAAATTTTCAGCATGGATCAATCTAGTCATGTAAGTTCTCAATACCTTAGTTTCCACTTTTTAATTCTTCGAAACTTGTTAGTACATTTCAGTTCCCCGTGTAATACAAAAGCATTCACCTCCATCATTGGTTATTGACTATTCTGGTGACATACAATTAGACATACATATTTTACAACTTTGTTTATCATCAACGCCCTTCCTATGAGCACTTGGCAATTCTCTGGCCATCGCAAGGCAACTAGGACATCGTATGAGCTATTTTCTCATTTCTCAACTACCTGAGAGGTCGCTGCACGGCTTTCACTAACATGTTTGAATTTTGTTGTCTTAACAGCGGTGCACTTTTGTTAGGAGGGCGTGTATATACTTTCTTGGATAGGCTTTTCCCAGTTACAATGGCAATGTAGAGATTTTCTTAATGAAACAAACGTCGAAACACTTCCAGAATGGCAGCATTACGTTCTTCTTTGAATTCTGTCTGCTCGCAGTTTCACTTGTACAGGATTTAATAGATCTAGTTATGTGTAAATGTAAACTACTCAATTGCATAAGATGGCAAGAGTAAAAAGAATCAGCATGTAACATCATATTTGACCAAACCAGGTTTTTGTGTTTTGGTCACAATCGACCGAACCAAAGTCTCATTGGTTTAACTAACTTTTTGTTGCTATCTTTAGTGGCATTACGGTTAGGTTCTGGATGTTGGCCATTAGGTAGAGATTCTTAGCAATTGCTAAGAGCTCGTGGGTGGAACTGACCCTAAAACCTGTCGTGCAAGGGAAAGGGTTGCCCGGGAACTCCGAAACTCGTATGAATTTTTGTTTTCCTTCTAAAAATGGATACTGGTTCCGTACGCTGCAAGCTTGTCTACTCATTCTATTGCAATGGCCGATGGTAGCCTTTTTCTTTTACCATTGACACAAAGGAGAGTAAAAACGATACCTAAATTGTTCGGGTACGAGATAAACATATTTTCTCCGATAACCTTCATATTAGGGATCGGGAAAATGACTTCATTAATCAGAAACAACGTGGTCCAAGAGGATGGCAACTGATCTCTTGCAGTCTGAAATGGAAGATTTTGTAGGCAGCCTAAACAAAATTTCAACCTTTTAAATGGTTATAAAAAGCACTCTACAGATTGGCCTAAATGGTTATAAAAAGCACTCTACAGATTGGCTTAAACCACAAGTACTCGGAGGTGTACTTTTTTCTCAAGTGCTTATCCAGAAGCAGAAACATTTGCCAAGCTTTTTGGTCACGCCTCACCCACCGGCTTTGCAGTTATGATATTAACATGATCTCATCATTTCTTTTGCCTGGGATTGTGGAGTCGAACTTGCATTTGAAATGCCTCGGCTAATAAATGAAAAACTCAGAAGTATTTTGGTTAATAAATAATCTAAAAAGTAAGATTGAATTAGCTTCAGAAATTAAGATAGATTGGCTTGGCATAGACAAAATGGTGTAGTGATAAGTGACATTGTTCCACGCTTAGTGTTTGTTCGGACCGGACTAACAATTTTTTAAATTATGAATAACTAGAGATCTCATAAACTACCATGGGATAGAAAACAACTTGGTAGAACAATAAATCAAACATTTCATCAACCATCAAATCAATTTCATCCAAGAAATCAAAATCATATTTTTAATATTTTTCTTTCTCAACAGATTCATGTCCAAGCATCCTTCTCTAGCTCTGATTGCATGTCTGAGTTCCCATGCACCGGCCACAGTTTTCGGACATCATTAAAACGAACGAGGATTCTCTTCGGATCATCTTTGTGAGGATCATGAAATCCTCAAATCGTACGGCTAAAAATTATTTTAAATTAAATATAAATAGTACTTGACGAAAACTAACCGCACGATATACAATGACATTAAAACTACGATTTGACGATTCGGAGAGAATCCTCCTGACATTAAAAATAGCCGTTGGAGTTGATTGCAATTTTCAAAACCCAAGTGTAATTATAAAAGTACCCTAAACGCAATTTTTACCCAACAAATTAACTCTGTATTTTCACCACCCCGATCACTTTACCCAAACAAAAAATGGATAAATATATAAACAAAAAATGGATAAATATATAAACAAAAAATAAACTAGTGAGACAATGGAGGCTGGGCCCCACGGCTAACCATCTCCTGGTACTGATTCAACGACTCCTGCCTCTGCAGCCTCATTTCCTCGTTAAACTTTTTTATGAACGCCTCCACTCGCCGGTTCAACTCGTCCTGACTCAGCGACGGCTCCTTCCTCAGCCGTCCCGACCCCGACGAACGAGCCAGCGAAGGCGAGTTCCCGCTGCTCCGCTCCTGGAACGTCTCCGACTTGTTCACCTTCGACTTCGGAGGCGGCGTGTTCTCGTCATTCCTCCTCACGTGCGTCTCCCACGTGTCCGACTTCTTCAGGTGTCTCGTCAAAGGGATCGACCGCCCGTCCGTTATCGTCCTCCACGTGCTCTCCAGCGTGTCGTGCCGTTTCGGCTTCGACACTCCCAGCGACTTCCCCCCTGCCAAAACAAACCCATTAATTTGCCATTTCGACCTCGTGTGAAATTATACTTCTGCCCCCGCGAGGCAGATAAATTTTTTTAATTGAAACACAGGTAATACATCACGTATGATATATAAATGCTAAAAAATTTTATTGTTTAAATTATTAATTTTTTAACATACATATCTCATTATTTATATAATAAATCATCCATGCACCAGTGACACTGAAAAACCTCTCCACGAGGAGTTGAGGGCAATTTCCACCTTTCCAACTCCGAAATAAATTTGAAATTTACCCGATAATAAAAAAAAGAAAAATCGGGCGGTGCTTTGACCGCCGAAAGGTTAGGTGGTCCGGTCCGGCCAGTCCAGTTCTTTCTTCCTATCCGAATATTCAAAAACGTGTACGACAAGTCGTACATAGGGGGAGGGGGGGAGAGGGAGAGAGAGAAAGAGAGAGTGGTACCTTCAGGGCTAGATTTAACTGATTTTCTGTGACCGATACGAGCGGAAACCGGCGGTTTCTGATTCTCGTTCAACCAGAACTCCATAGAGCCCTTCCTCTGCAAACTCGTCTTTACAGGCGTCGATACCAAGGCGTTCTCATCGCCGCCGTCAATCCCCGCCCTATCTTCTCTCTTCTCCTTCTTCTTCACTGCCTCCGGGACCCAAACCTTCTCTTCCAGCACTACTCCTCCAGTCCCTCCTCCATACGAATCCGAAATCTTTGGCAGCACATTCGCATCGTAGCCGTACTCGCTCAGAATCACGCCGTCGTACGCCGCGTAGTCGGATTGTATTTGTGTGGAGATCTTCTCCGTCGTCAGAGGAGGGACCATCACCAGCTCCGGCTCCGTTTCCGGATGAGAATCTTCGGGTTTTGGGTGGAGCTTGGAGGAGGCGACGATGCTGATGATGATGCAGTTAATGAGTATGTAGAGATACGGCGGTCTGAGCCAGGAGATGGCGGAGCTCCAGAGAGAAGGGACTTGGGAGGTGACGGCGTCGGCGACCAATGGAGATGAGAGTTTCAGCCCCACGGCCATGGAGACCACGCCAGTGGAGATCAACGCAACCTTAAGAGTGAGTAACCAGGTGTTGCTCGAGCTCGTCGACATTTTTTTCCGGCGATTAAAGTTGCGAATTTATCAGAATCTTTACCTTTTCCGGCTAGAGTTTTATTTAGGAAGTTTAAAGAATGAGTGAATGGGGGAGGAGGTGAGTTATATATAGAGGCGGAGGGAGGAGTGGGTTTTGCGATAAAACATGAGCCGTTGGATCAAGAGGTACCGTTACCTTTTCGAAGAAGTGGAAATGACGGTATAAGAGGTGACACGTGAATGATAATTATTTCCAGATCTTCTTTATGAGGATATATATCATTCTTTAATTGTATTTATTCATCGTAAATCGTACAATTAATTTTTGTCAAGTATTATTTGTTTTCAATTTAAAAAAAATTAAAATAATTTCTGACTGCACGATATACGATGAATTGACACAATTAGATGATCCCGGAAAGCCTCACAAAGAGAATCCTTATTCATAACATGTAGGCATATTACATGGCGTGTTTTAATTTAATAATATATAACATTAGATGTTGATAATAAAATAAAAAAACCAGTTGGACTTTGGAACAATGTAAACTATTAAGGTTGTAACATTCGCAAGGTTGCTTCAGTCATCTATTGAGGGTAGTATGTGAAGAGATAGAGATAGGAAGCAAAAATAAGATGTAAGTGGTTCATCCTAAGTTGGGCTACGTCCACCAAGGTAGATGAGTTCTCATTAAAAGTGAAGAGTTTACATAGTATAAAGCTTCAAGCATAATCATCATTACGGTCTAGATATATTCCTTTCCATTTCTAAGTTAAAAGTCTTTGATTCAATTCTCGTCAAAGACGAATTTGAACCCCGTTATTGCTAGCTCATTCTGCGGTTAAACCCAACCCCTTCCCTTTCCCTTCAAAGTAGATAATATCCTTTTTTTCCATTAAAAAAAAGGTGTTGGGGGGGGGGGGGGGAGGGGGTGGGTGTGTGTGGGTGAGTTAAGGTTGATAATATCATTAGATATAGGAAAATGGTCTCCTTTTATAGGTGAGGTGAGTCGCACGCTTTCGTCCCTGGTCAATACGAGGCTCTAGGAGCTTTTATTCTAATATTGACACGTGCCACTGTCACATTGTGATTGGTCTCTTGGTTGGAGAAAAACTCTTGTATTTCGGTAGGTGTGCCTCCATAAATGCCTCAGTGGGTCTGTGAAGGTATGACCTTCCTGTGACAGCCCGTCCCAGAAACATTTTAACGTACCCGTGAAAAGACAATTTTGCCCCTAGTTCGTTTTCTTTACGTTTATTGGTTGTTTTTGTGTTGTGTTGGCATGTTTTGGACCACACACTCACACTCCCACACTCCATACCCTTCTGCCCCTTTCCCTGTGATTGTCCCGAGCCCCATTCCTCCCATTTCCTTCGAAAACGTACGGACACACGCACAAGCACACTAAACCTCCACAGATCGAACAAACCAAGCACATTTTCGAGCTCGTGAGACTTGCAGGAGTGCCACTATACCATTTCCAGGTAAGAACATCATCGTTTTCACGTCGAATCCACAACGTCTGATTTTGGGTACTATTCATGCACACGTGATTTCTCACGTTTTAGGAAATTTCAAGCTTGTAGGAAACTTGGTGGGGTCCCAAGGAGGCTCGGAGTGGTTCGTTTGAAGGATTTGGACGTCGGGATCACTAGATTCGAAGTTGGCCGGAGTTAGGTTGTTTTGACAGGTGAGATTTCGTGGTTTTTAACCCTTGAAAGTAGTATAATTGTGTTCCTCTAGTTCTAAGCTTCATTTTGGTACCAATTTTGTCAAATTTAGGTGAAAAACGAAGAAGATATCGAAGTTTGAAAATTTTCCAGTTTTCCGGCGCCGGAGAAGGAGACGGAATATTCCGTCAAGTCTGACGGAATATTCCTGACGCCGTTGACGGAATCTATCAAAATTGACGGAATATTCCCTACGGCGTCAGTTGACGCCGTCAGCGTGCCAGGCACGTGCCTGCGCGTGGCCGGCGCGTGTGGCTGTGCCTTGGCCGGCGCGTGGGGGCGCGTGCGGCGGTGGAAAATTTTTCTAAAAATTTGGGTGTGATCCTGAGGTTGAGTAGAGCACGTTGGTATATTCATTTGCCCCATTTGAGCATTGTATGAAAAGATATTACGAAAGGTTGGTTATGTGCTTTAAAATTAAGGTTTTTGTAGTTGTTTCGCATATAGGTGATACCTATCCCGAGGATGAGCGTGGTCACTCGAGGCAGGGGGCTACGACCCTTCCACATACCAGTGAGTGGGCTTTTGGTTTTCCGTATATACCTATATACATTTATTTTTCCCAGAAATTGATTGAAAGAGTTATGTGTTTCATGCCATGCACTATATTATCATTGTTTATGCATCATTACGTGCATTATTAGTTGTATATATATATATATATATATACATATGCATATCGGGTGATGTGGACGCACAGGTAAGTGCCAGGTAAGTGTTATTCATGTTTACATTCAGTAGCGATTCGAGATGCTTAGAGAGCTCATAACCTGCACCCCCGGTGTTAGTGCTCCCGCCCAGAGTAGGGCACAGTCCTTCACGTGATGTTCACCTCCCGCACCACACGCTCAGCTTGGATCCAAGTTAGGTGCACAGTCCTGTCGTACAGACCACTTTAGGTGGTTCCGACTCGTAACCCGCGATTATTCGCACAGCCTTCACGTGATCGTAGCACTAGAGCGTTTATATGTATTACACCCAGGCCTGTCGTACAGACCACTTTAGGTGGTTCCGACTCGTGGGCAGGTTTGGTATTGAGATTGAGATTGGAGCTCTATATGCAGCCGTACAGGTCACGTTAAGTGACTCCGGCTGCCAGATTATATGTTATTGTTATGATTTATACCTGAGCACTTGCATTTCATTATGAGGTTCCGGCATGGCATATTCTTGAGCATAATTGGTACATCTATATACATGTACATATGGTTATTTTCTGGGAAGTATACAGGTTTTACGGCGAGGGGTTAGAACATATTTATTAAATGGTTTTCGAAAAGCTTTGTTTTTGCCCACTCACGCTTTTGTTTTGTGCCCCTCCAGGTTCTAGTTGTCTAGCAGGTTCGGTGGTTTCCCAGAGGGCTTTCCCGGCATTTCTGACAGACGATCACCAGCGTAGGGTCACCTTCGGGTGTACTGTTGTCGTATCATTTTCTTTTGGACTGCTGTAGGCTTATTGCTCTGAACTTGTGTCTCATTTACGCTAGCACTTATTTCTATCACCTTATGTACGCTAGTTTTTAATTATTCGTACTTCTTACATTACGATTTTATTAGTCTCCGCACTGTGCACATGGCTACGTCACTTCCACGTGACGGCCAGCACGCCCTGATCTCGGTCGGGGTGTGTCACTTCCTCTCTGCTATCCCGCTCTCCTCTCTCTATAATATTATTTACAACATAAATAAAATTCACCAAGGCTTCTTAGGACCATGGTCTAATTGTTTTCTTCTATAGTCCAATTGTATTCCTCTTCACTTGTAAGTAAAATGTTTTATGTTCGATTCTTACCAAAGGCGAATTTGAACCAATTATTATGGTTAAGCCCAGTGTGAGGCTACTCCCCCACTTTCTTAATGTAAATAATATTGTTTGTTAAAAAAAAAAAAAAGGTAAATTACAAAAAATTACCTCAACTATTAGGTCGTTAACAGTTTCATACCTCATCTTTAAAAAGTTTCAATGTCATACATTTGCTTACGAATTTGTTTCAATGTGCTACCTCCATTACATTGGTTGTCAATTGGTCCGTCATATAATGACGTGGCATATGCCACGTCTCACCATCTCCACATATGAACTTCCATGTGGTCTACCACATAGATTTCCTGCCAAATTAATTTCCACGTCATTTAAAAAAAACTAGAATTTTTTTTTTCAACATAATTATTTCCCACCAAAAAGCGTCCACGTCAACAAAAAAAAAAAAAAAAAAATTTTTTTTTTTTTAAAGGGGGTCCAATTTTGGAAGATAATACAACCTAAAAAAACCAAACCAAATGGAAATTGTACATAAACATATGATCCCACATCAACACAAATCCTACATAAACACATGATATAACAAAAAATGAACACAAAGTCCACTTGAAACAAAACATTTGCAAAGACCAAAAGATGAACTGTAATTCATATAGCATCATTGATCCATCTAACATTTACAAAGATATGCATTAGACATCCTTAAATATCCCAAAATGCATAGTGCACTAATCCAAAAAACATACTGAAATCCATCTATCAAAACAGTGCAAAACAATGCATTTTCAGGGATACAAATTAGTTCAAAAAATCAAAAGAAATTCAATGTTTGTGATGTCTAATTCCAGAACCCATGTACCATAATTTTAGTTCCTACTGCACATAAAACATGAAGTGAAAAACATCAATTTGTTATAATTTCTAGCATCTTTAGGTCTTGGTTTGCCTTATCTTTCTCTGCTTGGTGGCTCTTGGTCAATGAGCTTCAGGATTTGCAGATGAACCATCCCCTGATTGTGATGCCTAATTTCAATGTTCATTACAAAAAGGTCAGATGCAAAGCAAGGTTCTAAACTAAACTTGCTGTTGTAAACTACAAAGGAGAGGATTAGGTTTTGTACCTTAGATTTCCTTGTTCTCTTTTTAGCTGCAGCTTCGGCTGATGATGATGCTCTCCCTTAGGCTGATATGGATGCCTATAACAAAGTATAAAATCATTTCATTAAAGGATTAAAGGATTAAAGGATTAAAGAAAGTACAAAATGTTACCTGTTTGTCCCTTGGAGGAAGATGTCGATGATGGGTCTGTGAATTATGTCCTTCTTGCTTGCATATAGTACACTTCAAAGCACCTTGCCATTTCCTTCCTAACTTAAGTGGCTTAGGAGGACCTTCAGGATTATTTTGTGGGTTGGTGGGAGTTTGTTCACCATCTTTCTCCAAATCAACAACTTCTTTGTTTCTTGTGTTCCTTAGTCTTCCATGTTGCCTTGTATATAATGGAGGGAAGATTGGTGGGTTTTCAGTATCCTCCCACAATGACATACCATTCATTGGCATTATTAAGTGAGAATAAACTTCCAAGTACCATGCCTTTGAATAGTATGCATCCACATAATCCTCAGGTTTTTCTCTCTTAAAATTGGTGGCAGATATTGCATGGTTGCAAGGTATTCCTATCAAGTCATACTTCATACAAGAGCATTTAGGAGGATACTGAAAATTGTTCCCCACCTCCAGCATCCACTTGAAATTTGGTCCCTCCTAACCATTTGTGCAATGCGTCTGCCACTTAAGAGTTTGGCTTCCTCCAACTTCTTCCTAATCTTAGGGCAGAGATCTCCTACTTGCTTCATCATTATACCTCGCCTCATTTGAATTCTCTTCATCAACATAGTCTGAATCATTTGCAGCATAGTTATAATAGGCTTTTGCCTTGGCACTAGTATGACTGCATTGAATGATTCACACAAATTATTGAGCAACATGTCACACTTTGGATAGGTTTTAAAGTGGGACTTGCTCCATTGAGTTGCAGGCTTCTTTACTAGCCAATTGTAGGCCTTCTCATCGAAGCTTTTTAACCTCTTCCATTGCCTTTTTGAAGTGTGAAACCGTTGTTGTTTTGGCACCTACTCATAGAGCATATTTCAAACTTTTCCCCTTGAACAAATTCCTATAGTTTGTGTACAAATACCTCACACAGAATCTGTGGTGGCATCTGGGGAGGACTTTTTAAAATGCTGGAATTAGCCCATTTGCTTATCATTGATAAATGTCCATCCATTTTGGTTTTCTATACCCACATCATCAACTAACAGTTATAAGAACCAAACCCAAGCTTCCTTTTTTTCCATTTCCACTACTGCATAAGCAATAACCCATGTCTCATTATTTGGATTAATGCTAACAACACATAGCAACTGCCTTCCATGTAAAACCTTTAAGTGGCACCCATCCAAACCTATCAAGGGTCTATATCCTGCCTTAAAGCCTTCTTTACATGCCCCCAAGAAAACATATATCCTCTTAAAACCTTTCCCCATCTAACTTTAACTTCACAGTGCTTCCAGGGTTAGTCCTTCTTACTTTCTCAGCAAAATCCCACAGTTTTTTATATTGCTCTACAGGTTTCCCTTCAATAATCTTGAAAGCTTTATTCAATGCCTTATAAGCCTTCATCTTTGTACACCTATGATTCCACTCGGATTCCACAGTGGATAAAAAAGATTTGACATGCGATGTGGGATTGAGCTTTATCCGATCCAAGTACAAATATGTGAGTAAAGAAGCAGTCATGTTTTTATTTGCCCAAGTCATCCCACATGTGTGGTGATCAAGGATTGTCTTGATTTAGATGCTGTTTGATCCATGCATCTTGCCAGCAGCACACATCTAAGAGTAGTCCTTTGCGCACTTGGCAGTAATCTTCAACTTCTCATTCCTGTGGAAATGAATTTCCCCATATTCATTCACTAGGAATACATCATGACGACTCTCTTGAATTGCACACTGTCTCTGAAAATAAGCCCTAGAGTAAGTTGTGGATTTTTCATATCCGTTTTCTCATTAAACTTTGGATAATGCTTTTTTTTTTTTTTTTTTTGCCTCATTCCTCATCTTCAAAGTGTACACTTTCCAGATCATCATAATTATAATATGGTTCTTGAATCACATTGTACTTAGCAAAGTTTGGGTTATCTTCATCACTCCCATAGTCACTCTCTACAAAGTCACTATCTTTTTCAAGATCTTCTTCTTCACTTTCTTCTTGGTCTCCTTCAAAATCGACTGGTACATCGAAGAAGGTATCACCATGTTCCTCTTCACCTTCTTCAGCAACTTGTACACCTTGTTCATCAACTTGTACATCTTGTAAACTTCCTTCTCGAGCAACTTGTACATCTTCTTCCTCAACCACACTTGTACCGGCCATCTCTTCTTGGTGAAAATCTTCATCCGAGCACATAATAGTCACCTCTTCTTCAATAAACACCCCCTTATTATCTGAAGGTCCTTCAATAGCTAGTAACCCCTTTTTTTTCTTGGTTTACAAGTTATTGCCATAACATCCCTTTCCTCCTCACTTAATTCCTCAATAATCACTGTGCTTGGACCGGTGCACTCCATAGACTCCATAAATTATTGTTCCTTGGTAAAGGCTTCTTCTGTAGACAATTCTTCAATGTACATGTCTAACACTCGAGTCTTTGGAACAAAGTTGCACATCTTTTGTACATCAGCATCACTCTGAATGGGCTTCAAACCATTACTAATGTCCATGTTGGGAATCTTGTAGTAATAGTTCATAAACATCTCATTATATCCTATAGCTTCCACCATATCATCTATCACAGGGAGTGACATTAAGTCATTGTCGCAATAATCTATATATGCAAGTTCCCCCCCCCCTTCAACAGTAGTATTCATGACCGAGCTCTCCACCATGATTCAAATGAATGAAAAATAGTTCTGGATAACCTGAAATTCACAAAAAAAAAATATATATAAAATAAAAAACAGTTAAAACCCTAAAACCCTAAAACCACAGCCCACCACAAATGTAGACAAAGCAAAGCACAATGCACATCACAAAGAAATGCCCTAACCCTAACCCCCAAGCCCTAAGGCCTAACCTGTAACCCCTAAGCCTTAAGGCCCAACCCGTAACCCCTAAGCCCTAAGGCCTAAACACTAAACCTCTATCCCCTAAGGCCTCACCCCTAACCCCTAAGCCTTAAGGCCTACCCCTAAGCCCTAAGGCCTAAACCCTAAACCTCTATCCCGTAAGGCCTCAACCCCAAGCTGTAAACCCTAAACACAGAAAACACTACATCTTCTTCACCAACAAAAAGGCACCAAAAGCACCTTAGTTAGTGCAGGCAACAAACCTTAGGACCACACCCACCCCAAATGTAAACAATTGCAATTCAACAGCCAACAACAAAGCAAAGCACAAAGCACATCACAGATAAAAACACAAGAGGACCCAAAAGGACCCCATTATCCAACAAATCAGTAAGCATTTTGAATAAATTTGAAAACAATCCACCCATCTCCAACAAACAAAACACTTAAAGGACCTTCCATTATCCAACATTTGAATAAAGGAAACAAAAGAAAGCACCCAAATTTCAACTTTTGTTAAACAATTATACAAAGGACCACCACCACCCAAACTACCTTTTCCCCGAGGCCCCGACAACAATACACAAAGCACCTACCGGACCCCTGGACCACCAACATCCAAACAACCTTTTTCTCGACAATAATAAACAAAGGATCCACATGACCCCCATTCTACAACATATCCGTAAATATTTCGATTAAACAATCAATGAAACCCACAAATCGCCATCAAAGATTTTTGAATCAACAAACCCAGAAAAACGAGAATAAAAAAAAGGATGCAACAAAGCACAAAACGAACTAAAATTTGTACTTATAGTAGGTAGGTGTCGTTTGCTCGAGATCCTCGCACACATTCCACCCCATTTCGAATCCTTCAGAATACTGTCAAATCTTTCGAAAACCAGAAGAACTTAGGGTTTTCAACAAAAAAGAACAAAAGGAAGGTAGGCGACAACAACATGAACTTAGGGTTTTCGCTCAATGAACTATTGATCACGATTTGGACGGCAATTTGGGGCAGGTGATATGAAATTAGGGTTAAGGCTCTTTGATTTGGGAACTAGAACTAAAGAAATGGAAGGGAATTGCACGGGTTGGGGCTTTATGCTTCAATTCGAATTGCACGATTCACGAGGGAAGTTTTTTTTTAAATATTTTTTTTTAATTTTAAATTTTTTGTGATATGCACGCTCATCCTTTTAGATGATCCACGTGTATCAGATGCCAATGTGGAAGTTCATATGTGGAGATGGTGGGATGTGGCATACACCACGTCATCATATAACGGACCAATTGACAGCCAATGCAACGGAGGTAGCACATTGCAACAAATTCGTAAGTAAAAGTATGATATTGAAACTTTTTAAAAATGAGGTATGAAACTATTTACCACCCAATAGTTGAAGTAGTTTTTGTAATTTACCCAAAAAAATATATATATTTCTGATGACGTTTGGTAGAAAAAGTTTGAAGTGTTCTTGGGTTTCTACTAAAAGCACTTATAACTAAAGCACTCATCAGCATAATATTTCTCAAATAATTAGTTAAGCAAATTAAACTATTGATCTTGGAAATTTAAAAGAGATTTTAGCTGCCATTTCTTGAATTAGGAACCTTCTCTCTCTCTTTCTGAAAAGACTGTCATTTCTTGGATGAGAAACTCAGAAATCACGTATCTATAAATAACCAGTTTCTAAATCTCCAGATCATTTTGGTGTTGGGAGGTCAGACAACGTTCTTTCTTTTTATTTATTTATTTATTTATTAATTAATGTATTTACTTAATTATCATTTAATCATAAAAAGTAGCTCACAAAGGTGATTAATTTTTTAATCTTTGTACAACATTAGAGAACTTTACATGTTGTCAGGAACAGGAAGAATTGAATATTTACAAGGTACCACTACCCCATCCCAACGGCTATATTTATATAAAAGTGACCGTTAACTCCGGCGGTGTGTTGAACATGCAGGATCCTAAATGTCCGGGCCATGGGTATCGAATTGGAGTACTCAGTCACCCATTGGGCACCGGGTACTGCCTTTACCCTTTTTTAATTAATCTTGAGCTTCCCGACGTGTTTATCGTCCTACTTAATTAACCGACCATGATTAGGAGCTAATCAAGAAAGATTCCTCACTTGCTCAATGACAGTAGATAAATCGTGAGTTGTAATACAAGGGAAAGGTCAAATGTGGTACCATAACCAAATTTAGCATGCAACGAAAGCCATTAGCCATCCAAGATGCAGTACGAAAATTTTGGACATATCATCATGCGATGTTATCAATACTTGTGTTGTAAAATGAGTGAATAGATATTTAGAAGCTTCTCGTATAACATAATTCATGTGTTATTAGAGGCAAATCCAGGACTCGAACCTCGTAGGGTCCCAGTGCAAAAGATTCACGTTCGCACAATACAAAATTTTATCGTTCAATTTTTTTTTTATTGAGACATTTAGTTGAACACTTGGTGAGATGTGTTATGCCTATATTTGTCGATGACTTCCAAGGCCTGATGACAAGGCTTGTCGAGCATCACTTGCCGAAGAGACAGATCATTAAACAGAGCATTTTCAAGACCCATACCAATTGGTTAATACAGGGCCTCCAGCAAATGTGTTCCCCTATATTTTATGACTTTGATAAGGTCCGGGACCTAGGGGACCCCATCTTGGATCGGCCTCTGCGCATTGTAATATGTGCTAGTACTCGGTAACATTATATAACAACGTAAAGATTAAGATAAGAAAATTTCTTACGTACGCAGTTTTTCACTTCTAGTTCTCGCTTATGAAACGATCACTCATCAACATTGTGAGTCACTCACAAGTTCTTTCCTACTAAATAAGACATGACAACAAACACGAGTTCTCTTCTCAAAAGAGGGTCTGTTGCCTAGCTGTAAATTTAGCAATGATGCCCAAATATACGGAGTAGAATTCGCTTTCATCTTATTCTCATTTCTCTTCCGTCCCTCCTCTCTCATATTCCTTTTTATCTTTATCTTTCAATAAAAAATTAATGTAAAATACTAACATGACTTAATCGTAACCATTTAAATAGAAAGAGAGAATAAAAGAAAAATTAAGAAGGAAGAGAATCCTCTTCTATATACAGCCCGGGATTAGAATATACGCATAGTCAACGACCGAGCAAAAACAATGAACATGTGATTTGGGTTTACCAAAGCCAAAAAATGAAATGAAATACTAATAAATTAAACGTGGGTTTGCCATGCCACGTTCTTGCACTAACCCAGATTAATTAACAATCAAACTAACCATTTTCTTCAAACCTACACTACCAGTAAGCAACCACATTCACTTTAAGGATAACGTTAGAGAAATCACATTGTACTATAGCAAGTTAATCATCGGTGGATTTAATTAGCTTATTATAAAATATTAATTCATGTGCTAAGATGGCCGACCAACCAATAAGCACCAAGCTAGCCTAATCATAACACACCTGTTTGTCTGAATCTTCTTAGTCTTAATGTTCTTGTTCAATTTTGTTTTTGCATTTGGATGAAAAGTCCAAATAACGTATATAATCAGATGCATGTTTTATTAATTAGATGGGCAATGTGTGTACGTAAAGAGTCTTAATTTGTCTGTGGTCAATATAGGCATGCAATGCAATAGTACGATGCAGAATATTTAGCCCTAGCTAGCGAGAGATTTTTCAATGTGTCAGGAACACAGTCTTGTACGTTAAGTGTCACGTTACAAATGGTTAGATACTTATAAAAAAATCAAACTCACTTATATTATGACACTTAATGTACCAGATTGTGTTTCGATATATTAAAAAATTTCTCCTCGCTAGCTAGCTATCTATTGCTAGTGCAACTATACGCAAGTGAGAGACAAAAATAAAGTTGCGCCCTACATATTAAGGCTGCATCCATATATATCCAAGAAAAATGGTCATAAAAGTCAATTGGATGGTGAGATCCATCGAGCATGCAAAAGTCGATGTGATTTATTTCAGCAAACTTCATTGAATGTGATGGAGGAGGACTTTAAGAGATGTAGGACGGAGTAGACTAATAAGATAAAGAGCAAATCCCATTGCAAAATGATTTTGAATATCGCGTAAATGTCCTCACGTCAAAATTGTTTGACAAGTTACGCTAATCGAATCAATACATTAAATTATCTAGCAAGAAAACATTATTAATTCATATACATGCCATGATATGATTTCCTCTCAAACTACAAGTCTCCAAATGAACTTTAAATTAGCTAGAGTGAGAAGATATGTAAGTGTATAAAGTTTGTTTATGCTAAACCTTTGTAGACCATCATCATGTTTGTGGCTAGATGACACATTGAAACATGAACAAAGATTAGAAGGGAAGAATGGGAGAGTGTGTGGCCCTTATTGGGTGGTTGTGCCAACCTAATAGGCCGAAACAACTACAGGGATTATATAAACACTATCAACTACATGGTAGGAGAATTTGAATTTCAATTCTGCATGCATAGCAACATTTCAACAATTTTGTCTGACTATAATTTAGTCTAGTGAAATTTTTTTATTTTATTAGTAGAATCTTAAGTTTGAATCTCATCAACTTTTGTATCAAACTGTTTATATTTTTGCAAGTATAATTTGGAGGTGGTTCATGCATAAGTTAGGATATGTTTACAATTTGCTTTTGGAAAGGACACAAGGCTAAAATCACCTTTCATTGCGTTTGCCCATAAACAAAAAATGGTTAGATACGCATAATTACGCTTGCTTAAGAAGACCAGATGCTAATTCATGAAGCACTTCAATTTTTACTTAAAAAAATCAATATTCTTTTGATGAAAATACTTTTAACATAAACACTTACAGAGAAGAAATGATTTTTACACAAACAATCCCAACCAGTCCTTAAACTTGTCAAATTAAAATCATATAAACTAAACTTCCCGTCGATGCCATCAGTGGTCCTACACTGGGAGGGTGCTTTTCATGATTTGCCCCATTCCTCAGCCCCACACCAGGCTCTCCAGGATCTTATATAAAGAGAAATGCTAAGGAAGTAAGGAGTCTCTCTTTCTCTCAAGAGCAAAGTTATATGAATTTTTTGCTACCACATATTTTTAGTACAATTAAATCTTCTTAGCGTTCTCCTGAACAGAAAGCAAAGTATATGGAGCGCATTTGCATGTCACTTGGCTCATCACCGTAAGTGGGCACCTCAAAACCCATGCTTGCAGTCGACACGTGATGGTTTTGTATTGGTCGATTGTGACCTAATAAAATTGGACTCCTGGGTGAGTCAAAGATGAAGAATATTCGGGAGGGTTTGGAGCAGTAGCTGATGGCCTTGTACTGTTACCGTCCCAATCAATCTATATGTGTTCTCGTGCCACCGTCCACTTGTTGGGTAATTTAAACGTGTTCGTCATCTACTGGTACTGTATTTCTGGTTGGTTATCCAGTTAGAACAACTACGACTACCAAGTCGGAAAAGGATCCTCGCCGAATTCATTTCTAGAGATCTGGAAGATTCTGTGATCATAATCATTCATCATATATCATGCAGTCAGTTTTTATTAGATATTATTTATATTTAATTTAAAATTTAAAATTTAAAATTTAAAATAATTATTAATTGCACGATATACGATGAACGATTATGATTACGGAATCTTTCGAATCTTCAAAAAAATATCCAGCGAGGATCCTTTATCTACCAACTCAACAACCATTGCAGGGTACTTCGATTTGGGGTTTTTTATAAGTCCAAAGTTTTGTACCTAATTTTGGTAAGGAAATTTCAAGAAGGTACCCAAAGGAGTAAAGCTGTTGGCTCACTTGGCTAAGTACACCAAAGCTCACCTGATTGACAGGGAACAACACATGTTGTCATGTGAATTCTGAGTTTTCTGCTCATTTTTTATCACAAATTTTATTGTCGTCTTGTAATGTGTCGTGTAATGAAAGAGACAATATACGGGATAGTCTTGGTGGCATACAAGAATTTCTCTCTGAAAAGTCCATCAAAGTATCTTGAAAAATGAGTTGCGTTATGATCAGTTGTCTGGATTTCACTACATCAATTTTCGTCCTGCACATCTTGGAACATCTTTGTAAGAATAAAACAAGAATTGAGAATGTTGAGTTTGTGAAAACTTCTGAGACCAAATAGTATGGTCGTTAGAAAATTTTCAAAGTAGCTGAATTTCATCGACATGATGAGGTGGTTCTCAATTACTAGATACAAAACCACAAGAGAAAGAATTATGCGAAAGAATGAAAAGGCATTTATGATTACAAATTGTCCATGAATTATTGTTTTTCATGACTTTATAGTACTAAGCAATGCTTGAAATTGGCCTTTCCTTTTCCTCTCTTTTTTTCTATACAAATGTAAAATTATCTTTACATTTGGAGTTTGTTAGATGAATTTGAGTTTTCTCCTTGAGTCTAAACATTCTTGTGGTTCTTACTCATGAGAAATTTTTTTAGTAGGATAACCTAATCACGTGACTGGTAAGGCCACTCTCACAAAAGAATTGGTTCTCCTATAATTTGATTTCATTCAACCCGACTCTAGTTTGACCCATTATGAAAGATGCCCTAATTAGGCAATTCTATTGAAGTTTCTCTCATTAGCATACGAAAGACTTCAAACTACCATCCTCTAATAGAGGACCTCTATCATGATTCTCTCAGAAAAGCGTTGGATCCTAATCAGGCTGCCTATTGAAGTTTCTCTTTAGGGTAGGTGAGGGTTCAAACCACCATCTTATCCTGATTGCAGCAACCTGAAATGATCAGCATCATTTCATTGCTTGTAGCAAAACCAAGAGGATTTGGAATACAACATTTTCCTAGTGCTTATCCGAAATTTGTATGGTCGTGTAATTGAGCGTAAAATAGTGGTCTGAGAGTTTGGTTAGAACTTGCTGGTGTTGGGGCAGTTACCCATCCTTGTTACCCAGAAAATAAACAAAACACGAAACACACTAATAACGAAATGGTGGTGCTAATCCATACCCCATTTTATTTCTTACACTCAATTTTCCATCAGATCGAATGAATTAAATAATATCTAAATCGAATGAATTAAAGAATATCAATGAACAAAAATTAACAAGAGTAGTGGAAGATAAAAACTGGTAACGAAAAACGGTAGGATTTGCAAGAGTTCTGGGATTCCAAACATCATGTGTAGATAGGCATTGTTCTTGAGGTTCCTTTAGTTAAAAAAATATTCATCCAAAGAACACAATAAAACTCGAAAGGAAATAGTTTTGATCAATCTAAACCCGTCTTATTGCTCAGATAGCCCCTAATCATACAAATGATCACCCATAGAACAGCAAAAAAGTGGTACTGCCTCTACAAACAGTTTACAACCCCAGTACAGGTGGAACGACGGGAAAAAAAGTATTATCTTTCTGTAATTCGACTGTTTTTGTATGGTATAACAAGGCCAGGATCACCAACCCTAAACACTCTTCACGGTTTTGCGAACATCAATTGTGTTAAAGATGAGAAATCATAATCTTTTCCTGACTGTGCTGAAGTTGAAGATGATACGGGAGATGGTGATTGAGTCTTGTTCGCCCCATCGTTTGTCACGCCATTAACTGGGCTAACTTGAGCCATACTGTAAAAGCTGCAAAAGAGAAGCAGTAGTATGGTGATTTAAGTACATATAAAGACCTGGTAAAAGGTGTATTATTATGCTAATGAAGCAAAACTATAAGTAGCATTAACATGAAATGATGGATATTTGATGCTTTACATTCCACTTTCTCCAGTGTAAGCTCATCCATTTGGTAAAATAATCTAAGCCAATATGTTTTAAGGATAGTGTTTGCAGACACATACATCTGGTGTATTCCCCACAAAAAATGTATGGTCCTGCATTCATAATGGAAAATGGGAAAAACAATTCATGGTAAATCTTAAGGTTTTGAGCTCCATGTTCACATCGTGCTCGTATCTCTTCTTTATCTGTAGGTGTTGGGTTTTGGAGGGTGGGGTTTGACATGGCAGTTAACGATTCACCACCAATTCAGTTAGAGAGGAGCCTATTGTATAACAGCAGCAATCAAGGTTGTGAAATATGAACCACAAGGACCAAGATGTATACAAATATGTCCAAGAGCTCAATTTGCTTAAAATCCTTTTCCATTTGATTAACCATTTCAAGGTATAAGAAAACACGGCTCAATAACAGCTTAGAAAATCCCATCACATTTGTGCCAACTCAAAATAGATGCTAAATATGGAACAGAGATTTATGACATACCTAGATGCTGAATACGGAACAGAGGTCCCCAGTGGATGTGCTTGTCCCATGGTCTTTGTCTGACTCTGATTCAAAAGGAAATATACAAAATGAATATTTCACTCGATGTTGATAAATGAAATAACATTCATAATGAACCCTTACTATGGACTCTACCTGTGAAACATTCTGTAGATCAGCCTGCCGATCTACAGGCATCACCAATCCAGGAAACTGGTAGCCAACGTTTGGCCAACTTTGGGAGGGTAAATTGCTTCCACTCGACACGGGTTGTTGAATAATACCAGGAAACTTTTGATCCACGCCAGATTTAGCTGCCGCGGCCATGAGAAGAGACTGTTGCTGAGCCAGCATTGCTAGTTGCTGCTGATGCATAGAGAAGGGTGACACCATGTTCGACTGCAGATATTCAAATTGTTAAATAATATAATGTGCATTTACAAACCATGTTATGCAATGGAACAAGAAAACGATAATTCAATTCAGTCAAAAACAAAGTAATATTTTAAAAGACTATTTTACTAATACTTACGGCTTATTTTCCCTATTTTAAATTAAATAAATCAAACTAGTATAATGGATTATAAAGAAAAAGCCAGAACGTTTTTTTTCCAACTAACAAAAACAATCCATTTATCAAACTAATGATATATTTTCCAAACAAAAATTCTGATTTGCATGATAATCCAGCACATACCTTCTCAAAAAGACTCATAATATCATTTTTTAAGTCTTTCTGAGGTTTCTCTGAAACAGGTGTTAACAAAGGTGCATCTTTAAATAGATCCTCAATTCCTGATGAAGATTTGACATTGTTCTCTGCTGCCTTTGATGGACCAGTTTTCTCAGCTGTCGATGCCTTTTCAGCAGCTGCAGATTAAAGGCAACCATTTCTCTTAACCCCAACACATTGGAAAAAGGCCAGAACCATACTTATATAGGATGATTCCAGTACAGGAAAACGTATTAGAATGATGGGAGAGGAGTAAAGACATACACTGAAAACCAGCCCAATCATTATCCTCAGCTGATGCTGCATCCGACCCATTCTCACTTGGACCATCCACTGAAAGCATGTTGAAAAGGTCAGTAGCATAATCAACTTTTGGAGGGGCAGGTGGAGCAGTATCAACGGCTTGTTTTGTTGCTTCAGCAGGCGGAACTGCTGGTTCTATTTCCTGAACATCTTGTGGTCTTGAGACATGTACAACCTGTTAAAATTTGGATACAAAATGAATCAAAGCTTTTAGGTCTACGATTCTTTCCAAAATAAACGAGGTAACAAATACTAAGGAAACAACTGTAAAAAATAGGAAATGAGCCAATAAAAGTAAACTAAAGTATGCAAATTTTTTACAGGAAACATATTGAGAGAGAAGAGGATTAATAGAGACAAAGTGGATCAATTGATACACTTAAATAGAAAAGGTGAAAGCAACAAGGAACCACACAAGAAGCAAATTAAAAATGACCATGTAAAACATTTCACTCAAAGAGATAGCAGCTTCACAATCCAAGTTTAGAATGAAGAGAATGACATTTTCTTAATTCAGATGACACCAACGCTCAAACTGAGGGAAAAACATCTCAAAAAATAAAGAATCACCAGAAGGAAAGCAATACCCAACTCATGTAGCCATCTGAAAAAGTTTATACTACATTCTCAACACAGCACAATGAAGGAAAAGGTGGTTGATACTGTCAAGTGCTCTTTTGCACATAGTACACCGTTGAAGGGAAAACAACCATAAGGCCTTTTTCTCTGGAGTTACTTTAGCCTTCCATAGTAATGGGATCAAAAGCGAGGACAGTGTGATAAGAAACTCTTGAGGAATAAATAAATCGACAACAAAAGGTGCCTGACAACTCCAGGAGCCAAGCCAGCCTGGCTATTCTCAAAGGGGAAAGGGAAATGGTGCCAATCGAAAAGAAGAGTAGAAATCTTGACAATTTCCTGATCTCTCATATCCCCGAAGAAATTGAAGTTCCACCACAAAAGATGAAACAGAGGAAACATCCAAACTAGCTATGAATGTATTATGAGACACGGGAAGCCAGCATGGTCAGGGAAAAGTGACGCAGAAAGAGGAATCCTCATAGCAGAAATACTCCCAGAAATCAATCTTCTCCCTACTACCCAATATGAAACACAGGTTAGAAAATAACTCAATATGTCTCTCTGTGACACCTACTTGAACCTCTAACTACCACTTGAGTGCCCCGCCAAAATCAACACTCTTGATTACCAAATGCCAAAGACAGGTTTATATTTATATGACACCATTGATACTTGATTTTATGGTATGACGAATTGCCGATCCGTTATCTCCAACATATCCAATGTTTTTGTCCATTCTTGCTACCGATTATCAAACATAAGTTAGTTCAACAATGCTTTTTCTTTTTAAGAAAGATGATTCCATGAAAAGCAGGGTAACATAGTAGCACACCCTCTTAAATGAAACTTTTCATTTTAGTTTAACTATTTCCCTTTTATGTATTGCCATGTTTGTTGCTCTAACTTGTTATTAACTCTCTTATTGAGAATATTTTCTGCCAATCATATCTTTTCTTGTTTCTTAGAAAATATAGTTCATACAAAACAATTGGTAGATCTGAAATAAATATCATTAACACAGAGTTTGCCAACCCGAACCACAAGTAATCCATGATAAGAAATCAATAAGGCATAACGACATGAAAACAAACACAAAAAAGCATAAGCTATCAGGGAAACACCATATTAATTAAATACCTGTTCAGGACCTTTCGGAGGAACAGGAAGACTAATTCTTGCAGCAGGAACACTTTCTTTTGTATGAGTTGTTTGAATTTTCTTCCTTTCCTCAACTTTCTTTTCAGAATTTCCAACATAAACATGCCCACTTTTCTCTCCAGGTTGAGGCCAATGTAAGTTAGTCCTTTCTTCCCATACTTTAGGAGGTGGCTTTGTTTGTCCATCCCTAGGAATCCATCTCTTATCTTCATACCTGAAGAGAATTCCAGAAGCAATTTTAAAGAGTATACCTAAATCAATATAATAAAAACTGACGATAGACAGTAATTGTATCTCGACAAATAGATGCTAGTTCTAAGGGATACCGTCAAACACGCACTTTGCACGAATAAAATTTTCAATTCCAACTCTGTCATAGTTTGGAGGTAGTTCTGCTTCCCAGTAACTATTTGACTTCTCATTTCCCATTGCTGTATAAAATAAAACAAAATTTAAGAAAATCAACATCAATCAACAGAGAAACAAGCTAGAGGCCCAGGTCCCAAGACCAGCTTACATTGAATAAAAGCAACCTGCTCTGGAAGCCATGTGTCCAAAGTAGCAGACCGCACCTGCAGCAAAAGTAAATAACACTCAGATCAGCCCATTGCAACTGCAGTACATGGGTTGTTCTTGGATTTTATATCAAATCCTGTTAATTTAAAAGATTAGTTGTTTACTGTTCTACCCTCATGATATTAAATTATTGTTTATTAGAAATCTTGTTGACCAAGGGGATTTTATGCGTTTTTAAAGGTTTTTTGGAGCCTCTCCATGCAAATATATAGATAAGAATGCAAGGCATGAAAATACATGACGGTGCTGTTTGCCACCAACAGGGGGCAGTTTATGAAATAGAATTTCAGGATATTTTTCAATAAACCAAGAGCTAATTATGTGGATCCACCTGTTGTTGTAATTTGCTGGACCTTAATGTTACTGTCAAAAAATTTTAAAGAGACACATCAAGAGAAATTTTAAACAGCCCTAACATTTAGTTCACCAAATTCTTGTACATGAGCCACATATAAGATGAAAATCACCTTGGATATGTGTACCCCAAGACTTCTGTGTATCCCGGAACACTGCATGCATACAAAAATACCTAAATTCACGCTAGCCCATCTTGGACCCCTGTAAAAAAATCAATTCATCATTCAAAACTCATAATGTGATTCAAAGGCATAGCTGTTAAGAGCTAAATCATTTTTCATTCTTTATGATTGGTTATTCACCATCATGATATGAAAATCATCTCTTTCGGATGCTTACGTACTTGGCTTTGCAGTCAGCGCATTCTCTATTCTCTGGCAATTTAAGAAGTCCTTCCAGTATCTGCATATGTTTTTTTTTTTTTTTTTTTAAAAAGCAAAAATTATAAATAAATGAAACCACTGAATATAATAAAAAAAGGGGCAAAGGCAAAACAAGATACTGATTCAGGAACTTTGAAATTGAACGCTACTTAAAGTGTGCAAATCACATAAGAAAGTGTAAATATTTAAAGAGATATCAACGAATAGTAGCACAAATACAGCATCGGGTGAGTTAACACTCAGTAGGATCATAATCATAATGTTCCAAACAATCTGCAACGGCTTACATGGAATCTCAACACAGCCATTGGGTTTTCATTTTTGACAAACTCAAAGCAGAAAATGATTTTGAAATCACACATAAACAGAAATGACATAGATGCTTCGAAAGGATCTTCTTCGAGACTAATTTCTCCAAGCTTCGAAATTTACATATTAACTAATAACCGCATACACGGATAATTATAGATAACTGTCGAGGAAGATTTAGACTAAACACCGTTCGATCATCATATTACCACCCATTTCGATAGTTCATCACTAAAACCAAATTTCATACACATTGGAAGAAGAAAAAGTACAGCTATTGGCGAATCGAAACAAATTCAGATAAATCGAATCATGACCCAGAACTATAGATCAAATCCCATCAAAGCCAATCAAATCCAACACATCAAGAATTGCATTTCATATCCACAAATCCAAATTTAAATGTACAAAACTGATTAAATCCAATCAAACTCCAGCCATGCACAAATTCCCAAACATTTTCCTGTCAATTTCTCGGCAACCAAACACCAAAACAAAAATCCAATCCCACAATCGACAGCCAAGAATCCGAAAGAATATGTACGGAAATGAACAAGATGGGGGACAAATTTCGAATTCTGAAAAATTCAAGGTACATAAATTGTAAATCTCCAAAATTGGAAAAGGGGAAAAAGATGAGACCTTTCTGTGCTTGGCGTTGAGCTCCTTGGTGACATTGGCCTTTTCGTTCATGGTGATGCGACCGTACAACAGCAAAACCAGCAGAAGCGAGGAAAGACGAAGAGAAAAAGCAGCAGCGGCTCCGCGGGCGGACGAAGGTCAAATTGGTCTTTTTGCGCTCTTTCTCCCTCCCCTTTCTGCGACCACCAAAGAGAAACGAAAGAAAGAGAAGAGAGAGAGATCCAAGCACAGTCGCTCTTGACTTTATTTTTGAGCTTTTGCTATTATCTCCTGTTTTCTTTGCCTTTTCACATTTCTTTCTTTTTTTTCTTTTCTTTTAATACCCAAAATTACATTGTGAGTAGGGATGGAGGAGACATCAAGTTGGACTAAATCGATCAAAATTGATTTTACACTACTGTAAATCGAATTGACAATGAAAAATGTGTGACAAGTCAAGTAATGCTTTTAGAAATTAACTTGGCTTCTCAACAATGTCACGTTTCTGCACAGTCATCGTCCAATCAAGCGCCACCGTCACACTTTAACAGAGCTCCTGACGCTTAGGCTACGGAAGAATGAATTTGAGAGCATAACGTAACTTTAGATATGAAAGTGAGACGAAAATAAATAAGGGTAGCAAAAATACGAATTTCACGATATTTGAGAGTAGTAAAATAAAAATTAGTAGGCCAACATCTTGCCTAGTCATCAGTTAATAAAAAATTTAATAGCTACACTAACTGAAGTATTAAAGTGGCAGAAAAATCAGACTTTAAGTATAAAAGTAAGATGAAAAAAAGTAAGCGTAGTAAACTACGATTGTCATGAAACTTGATAATAATAAAGTGAAAAATATCCCCAAACTCTTGAATGATGAAATTAAAAGAAACAAAGAAAGACGCGTAGAAGAAGAATAGCCAAACCTATAGAATGAGAATGAGGAAGTGAAATTGTTGACAGAAAGGAATCCTCTCCGGATTCCTTCCTCCTAATCCACCAAATCAGGGGGATTCATGCGTTGAAATTTGATCCAACGATTGAAGTTATTATAACTTTTAAAGTGAGCTCTTGTTTGTAACCGTTTGATCAAATTTCAATGGTATGAATTCTCTGATTTTGTGGATTAGAAGGAAGAAATCCGAAAATAATCAATTTCCATTGTTGTCAGACAAAAGAATTCGCAAATATCAATTGTTATTTGGAAGTGGGGTTAGGGGGAGCTGGTTTTGAGTGTTGAAGGTCATGAGTTGTAATGGGTAGTCACAAAAGGTGGAAGAATTATTTGGTGGGAATCTATCCATCCATCCCACTAATAAAATCAACCTGACCATGTGACTGGATTCCTTACTGTGTACAACAATTAAAATATCCAATTCTATCTTTATTGACATGTCTTCGTCATTGATTTATTTTTATTTCATTAGTTGCCACTCAAATTTGTATGATTGGCTAGTTTGATATTTCAAGCTAATTACCTTTTAACTCTGATGTCGAGCCCAAAAGGTTTTTAAACGAAATTTAGGACTCGTTTGGTATCCTACTGAACAATTTTTGTTATTTTTTAAAATATATTTTTTTTTAAGATCAATTGTTAAGAATGATTTTTATTAATACTTGAAAACTTGTTTGGTATCAAATTTAAAATTATTTTTAAGTAAAATTATAAAGAAAAAAGAACGCAACTAAGGAGCTGACGAAGGTAAGAGAGAGAAAGAGAAAAGAGTTGATCAAAAGAGAGAGAATTTGGCGTGAGAGTAAAGAGAGGAGGGAGAGGAGATGGGAAGGGATCAAGACAGAGGACGAAGAGGAGAGAGAGAAAGAGATACGATAGAGAAGAGAGATAGGATGGAGAGAAAGAAAGAAAGAGAGATAAGATAGAGTGAAGTGATATTTATCTTCACTTATAATAGGTCTTAGGTTCGAAGAATTTCTTCTCTCCTTTATTACTATAAAAAGAATGCACTCTGTAGGAGGGATAACATACATTCCTCTAAATAACCCTACAAACACATCTCTCTCTTCTCTCCCAGTGCCGCCGACCCCCTTCCCCTGTCAGTTAAATATAGGGCACAACACGTTATCAACACGCTCACACCGTTGTGCTTAGGAGTCTGACGAGGAAGTTTTCTGCATCAAACTAGTTCACCAATATCATCATGCAATCAAGTTCTTCCAAAACAACGGTTTTTATCTCGATATTTTTTAGCCTTGATAGCATGAACATTCACCATAATGCATGACCCAACTTTACATTTTTCGAATTTAGATTTTACATAAATTGTGTATGCATTATATCCATAATTATTGAATTATGTGAATTTGATGTTGCCATGAATTGCATCAAATATATGTCCATGCATTGAATTATACATTGAATATGCATACAATTGAATTGAATAAAAAAATAAAAAATAGATTCGTTGAACCTAAACCCTCAAGCCAGCTGCGGCCATGAAGCCATCACCAACGTCACCATTGATTTTCTGACAAAAGCATGGCTTGTAGCCATGCACAGCCACCACGACTGCTTTTCCTAACGACATGAAGTCATCCTCATCGAAATCGTGGCCAAGATTTTTCTTAATCTCATCAGAGTTCGAAAACCCTAACTCGAACCCAAAGGTTTCTTGGTTCGTCGACGTCGAGTTTTCACTCCCCGTCACCTGGGAAGAAGTTCTACGGTGAACCATAACCCCATATCGCCTTCATAAGCAACAGGTCCGACGTTCTTCTCCGACGAAGCACACCCAGGACACGGCTGTGTTGTTCTTCTGGTCCAGAGACATAGCCCTTTGGGTTTTGGTTCTTCTCGGCCCAATCTAAAACCTAGATTTGGCTTTTGGGATTTCATGCCGCAAGCCCACTGCAAACCTTATCTCTCGACCCACTCGCGACACCAGCCTAAATAGGCCTCGGTGTCTTCGTGTCCTCGCTGCAGTAGAACCCAACCCACGTAGGTGTTGGGATTTTTCTGCGTTGTAGCACACCAGATCTACGCCTTCGCCTGGGCCTATGTTAGGCTTGGTTTTCCTTGGTAGCCTGTTTACTGCCTTGGGCCTAAAACCCATTGGCCTGATCAACTATTCCAACCCCTTTTTTTGGGCCTAGATCCCACAAATTTAAAATTGCTCAACCTACCCATGGGCTTTGGCCCTTGTTTTTTGGCCACGAGCTTAATTGTTAACTTTTTTAGACAATTTGAATTTTATATTTTTTTCACCCATATTTTAAATTTGGCCCGAAGTCCAAATAATTAAATTCAATTATAATTATAGACCTGAAGTTCTATTTGCATATTTTTACATTTGTTTGCAAGAATATATGAACCTGAAGTTCATAATTATTTCGAAACCTGAAGTTTCTAAAAACATGCATTGTTTGAAAACCTGAAGTTTTCCTTAAAAACATCACCCATGAAAACCGGAAGTTTTTCTATGCAAATTTAAACCAATACATGTCTATTAGAATCTGAATGTTCTACTCTTATGTGAATTGATTGATTTTTTCTCCATTACACTAACCACATCTTGTCCATCTATTTTTGAAAGGAACATGTCAAATTTGAACAAACTCGACTTTACCGCTTTGTAGGTATATGGAAAGAACTACCTCAAGTAGGTCCAAGATGTGAAACTCCACCTCATTGCAAAGAACATGCCCCACCATTGAAGATGAGACGGACAACCCGGTTGGTGAAACTGAGAAAGCCACTGCCATGATCTTCATCCAAAGACATATTCATGAGGCCCTGCAAACTGAGTATCTTGTTGAGGAAGATCCACAAGCACTCTAGGTCGCATTAACTGATTGTTTTGATCACCAAAATGACATCTTATTGCCTGAAGCAAGACTTAACTGGCAGCATTTGCGTTTCCCGTCGTTAGGGGGAGACAAGAACGTCAACATTCCTGATGAACGACGTGAATTATTGTGAACGACTTCCACTTTGTCACATTTAGATCCCCACACCACTCTGTCTGGAACTGAAGTGCATGATACCAAACTGACATGCCCCAACCCAAATATCCAAATGACACCTGGATGGCACGTGTGGGCCACACTCAAGGTTGACGAAAGCCCTAATTGTATAAATAAACACGAATGATACGGAACAATAAATGCTAAGTGACAATAATAATGATGCAAAATCCACATGAACGAAATAGAAAGATCAACGATTACAAATCCGGAGTAAAATATGTAATATGTCCAAAGCATACCAATAAACAGAGTGTTAAAAAAAGGTGAGCATCGAGTCAAGAAGGGCCATACCATACGTAAATAGAAGAAGCAGGATCACTGGTAAGGAAAAACCTCGAAGCTCGGGTCATACTCTTCGTCGGTATGTCCTAAGGAGGTGCAAAAACAAAAAAGGTGAGTGGACCAAAGTTTATAATAATACTAATAATATGAAAACATTTTATTTATGAACATAATAACACCCTGTTTTGAAAACATATATAATACTACATATAGGTTTTATAAAAACCCTAACATGCCAAGTAAAAACATTCGTAAAACATCTGTAAATCGTATTTGTGATGTACTTAACTAGGGGCATCATAATTACCCGAAGGCAGTACCTGTCCACCACCCAAAGGTGAAGCTGTATAACTTGTCCATCACCTGAAGGTGAAGTTGAGTAACCTATCCATCACCCGGAGGTGAAACTGTATAAAATTGCATAACATCCACACCAACACTAGTTGTGGCTAGTGAAACTATCTGACACTGCTTTCAACAATGAAGCTAGGGGTATATCATATATCATATATCACTCATCCTCATTATCCATGTCCTATGGCTATAGACAGCTATACCCATGGTGTGCGGATGTGTCGTATGATAACACACTAGATAAGTACCAAAAACATATCTCCAAACTTGTATCAAGCATAGGAGTTCAAAAGCTTAAACCTTGTCTCATAAATCCATGGCAAATCATATTCATAAACCCATAATAAACTTATACGTGAATCCATAGAATTTCATAAACGAAAATCCAATGATTCATAGCCTTTAGTAATATATAAATCCGATAAATCATAATTATTCCATAAAAGCAATTTAAATAAATCATAAGTTTGAAAATCTGTAACATATATTATAAATCATGCTTCATTCATAAAATATGCAATGCATGCTAGACTAATATTTTATAAAAAAACATATAAGTTTAGAAGGGGTCCACTCACAAGTATTCTACTACTGGAGAGCCGCTCGCACTAGGATGGACTGGATCGCTTCCCTCCGTTGCACCTAAACACAAAGAGAGTACATGTAATAAAACTTTACTAAAATGATGGAATTTTGGAAAACGGACAGCGGATTCGGACTCAGCACGTCGAAAAACCTAAGGAGAGACCTCGGGTTCCCCCATGCTCTGCTACACGCCGAAATGAGTCGTCGAAAAATTGGCCGGAAAAGTCGTCGACGGCATAACATAATATCTTCGACAGATACGCGTGTGCTCCACGTACCCACTCGGACGATCCTTCACGCAGGCCAACATACAGACCCACACGCCGACTAGGGGTCTGGGTATCAAACCTGGGTCGGGTCGAACTTGGATCAGATCTGGGCTTGGGTTTGGTGGTTTGGGCCGGGTTAGGGTTATTGGGTTTGGATTTAGGCCTGGATTGGATTGGGTTGGGCCAGGGTTTGAGTTTAGGCTTAGGTTATTGGGCTATCTGACCCCAAAGGTTTAAGCCGAATATTGGGCTAGGTTTTCTGGGCTACAAGTCAGGTCAACCCGATTAGTTTGACGGGTCATCGAACCCAACGAAGGGGAACGCCAGATTTTTGGCCGGGAAAATTTCCCAGCTCCATTTTGGGGTCAAAACTCCATCGTTTACAATGATTTTTAAACCAAAATGAAGGTAAGGGAGAATAGAACAAGTATTTACCAATCTAAGGGTTGACCGTCGTTGGAGTTGGCCGAAAATAGCCAACAACTGTCGTGAACCTTGCCGGAAAACTGAAAAATGTTTTTCTCGAGTTATTTCGGTGTTCAAACCCTACCATAACGCCTCAAACACTATCTAAACACAATACTAAGCATGATCTAAGAAGATTTAGGGGTGTTTTGAACTTACCTCGTCGAAGATCATATGCACAGTGCCGATAAGGAGATCGAAGGTGAGGGAGAGAGAAGAGGAAGCCCAGATGATAATGATGATGGTGAGGTCCTCATGATGCCTGTGTGTATGTAAGCATATGTGTGTGTGTGTGTATGGCCTCGTTGTAGAGGATAACGCCGAGAGAGAAAACATAAAGAGTGAGGGAGAGGAAAGGAAAAGGGGCACCAAACAGTGGGTGCCATGTATCACCGATGTAAAGGTCCAACAATGGTGAAATATCTCCACTTGTGAAATTACCAAAATGCCCTTGCGTTCAAAAATTCGTAAAAGCTTCGTTTTAACTCTGAATTCGTTTTTTATCACGCCTATGCATTTGTATCGACAAGTACTACTATAATAAAATATAAGAAAAATTCCAGCATGTCGTCGAACGAAGGTCAATGAAAGTCAACCTTCATATAGTTAGGGGTATTTTAGTAATTTTAATTAATTAAAATGTAATTTTCCAAACAGGTCGTTACACATCGCATATTAGATCTCCAAAGTATAGCTCAGAGCATGCTAGATGCTTTCACTGATCTAGCGCAAGTGACAAGATCACGTATTCCAGCTGTGAATGTGCTTGAAAAGATAGATGTACCAAATGTACGACGCCACTTTGGCTAATCCACGTACATTAGCGGCTAGCCAATCCTCTGTCCCTACACACAAGCATGGCAGACCTTTTGATTCAAAGGATTCACACCCTCGAAAGAGGAAACCCACGATACAGGCACCTAAAGAGCCTACTATGAATCCGATTGTTGCTTACTCATAAGGAAATTTTTGATTATGGAAGCGTCATTGAAGAGTCAAATCCACCTCCTAAGAGATTTTGGTCTATTATGCTAGCTTAGATGATGTTTAGTGTAGAAATGAGATGATCGTTGACGATGTATTAACATATGCAGTAGTTACTAACATTATGTTGAGCAATGACATTGAACCCTGCTCCGTTGATGAATGTCGATGTTGAACTAATTGGTCAAGCTGGAAATAAGCAATCCAAGTCGAACTTGATTCGCTTGCAGAACGTAAGGTGTTTTAACATGTAGCTTCTACTCCTCCACATGTGAAGCCCATTGGCTACAAGTGAGTTTTCGCTTAGAAGCATAAGGAGAATATCGAAATTGTGCATTACAAAGCTCATCCTGTTACATAAGGCTTCTCACAACGCCCCGGGTTTGACTGTGACAAAACTTATTCAAATATTTCCAAATCTCGGAACAAGCTCTCAATTCGGCTGAGACGTTCACTCTACAATTTGAAGCAATCTGGAAGAATGTGGTATAACCGTCTGAGCAAGTATTTGACTAGTTAGGGATGTGAACAACGAACTATGCCTTTGTGTGTTCATCAAGAAGTCACATTCTGACTTTGCGATTGTTGCAGTATATGTTGATGACATGAATCTCATCGGAACTCCTTAAGAGCTCGCGATAACTGTCGCGCACCTAAAGTCGGAATTTGAGATGAAAGATCTAGGAATGACTCGATATTGTCTCGGCCTCGAGATAGAGCACTGTTCAGATGAAATCTTAGTACATCAATCGAACTACACCCAAAAAGTGTTGCATCACTTTAATAAGGATAAAGCAAAGCCTTTGAGTACTCCTATGGTCGTTTGATCACTAGATGCAAAACGAGATCCCTTATGTCCGAATGAAGATGATGAAGAGATTTTGGAGCCTAAAATTCCTTATCTAAGTGCGATAGACGCTTTATTATACTTAGCTCAATGCACTAAGCCCAACATTTCCTTTGCTATTAATCTTTTGGCAAGATACAGTAATGCATCAACACGCAGACACTAGACTGGTGTTAAAGGCATATTCTGTTACCTTAAGGGTACTTCAGATTTTAGCTTTTTTTATCCTTATGGATCCTTGAGCAATACCGCACCCTCTTATCTTGAGTCCATTCTTGCTTTGTTGGTTATGCTGACACATGATACTTATCTGATCCGCACAAGGCGCGTTCTCAAGTAGGTTATGTCTTTACTATTGGAGGCATCGCAATCTCTTAGAGGTCAACTAAACAGACCTTAGTTGCCATTTTGTCTAACCATGCTGAAATTCTCACCTTACATTAAGCAACTCGAGAATGCTTTTGGTTGAGAGCAGTTGTAGGCCATATTTGAAGCTCATGCAATCTTTATGTCGTCGTTGATGTCCCGATGACGATTTATGAAGACAAAGTAGCATGCATTGAAATAGCTCAAGAAGGATTATATCAAAGGAGAACATGTCATGCCTCGGACCTGGGGTCAATAGGAAAAAAAAATCTCCAACCCAAATCTGGCGTGCGAGCTGAAAATAAAATTAAATAAAAGGAAAGTGAAAGTGGGTGAGAAAATATGAAATTCCTCTTATAAAAATAATTCATGATTCCTTACAAGACTAAAATAAATAAATACAAATTATATCCTTACACTTAATCCGATCTCATCCCGTCTACCCTTTTTGACTGTTTAGTTCATAAACCTGCATAACAATAGAGGGGTGAGCTTTTCCAAAGCTCAGTAGGGACATAACCTTATCATAGTAAATTGACAATATTAAATTACGTGTCACAAAATCACGTAATGAAGTATCAAATCATTATTGATAATAATGCATGAGTGCAATGCAATACTCTTCATCTTTACCCGTTAATTCATATAATAAAACACGCGGACCTGCACGTCCCATACCGTGCATTTTACCTCTACAGTGGTGGTTCGAATGTTTTAATATACAAATTAACCCCCTGTAACTCAATCATCCCAATTTCCCCTTTTGGTAGTCATCTTGCCTAAACTCTTCGTCGTCAGTCCCGAATTACCCTTAAAGAATCTGTGCACTGGAGTTTGGCTCAACTACACAAAAGATCATTTCCAACTACCCCCATTTTCAGAATTCCTTCCTTAACACCAAAATTCCAACCACTTCTCACACATCATGAATGATGCATAAATAAAGTCATTTCATATTTCACATGTCTAACAGTATATTCTCAACGAATAGCATTTCAACAACAATTCAATAATCAATAACAAGTAAACACCCAAAAGCAGTATTTATATCCAATTAGCAAACCATATCACATTAATCAACCAACAAGATCAATAATAATACTATAATGCTTCAACAAATTTAATAAAGCCAATATCCGTAAAGGTCTGCCGTATTTCCCCTACTTGGATTTCAAAGCATTGCTCTGAGATAATAACACAAGAAACCACAATTGTGATAAGCTCCTATTCACAAGTATAAGAAAATTACCAAATGCCTTATATGAACTTTAATACTAATTAACACACTTAAAACTCATCAGTTCCACGTTACTCAATTCAAAAGTCGTTTGGTTGACTATAATATTGTACAAAATAGTTTCGTACATAACAAACATGTATAGTGCTTATTCAAAAGTCTTTTGCCTTCAAAACCATTCAAGTAATATGTATAAATTAAACTGTACATAAAACCATTTACCAACATGCTTATTCATTTAACAATAGACATACATCCATACATATACATATATATATGCAGTACATGCTTCGACTATTCTCTTTGCAATAGAGCAGCATCCAAGTCTCCTAAAGTTCAGTGCCTTTTCAAGAATAGGAATCAACATGGTATTGTTATCTAACATGCGAAATACAGAACATAAGAGGCTATCACTAAAGAACAACATGAATAGAAAGACTTTTCTATAAAACTAAATCAGCAGTATGAACGAATTCAAATACATATGCATAACGATGCCCATCAACCCCTTTTTAGTTTAGATACAAACATTTATAATTTGTTAATAACATACAAAGATATGAGGCAAATAACTAAGACGAAAACCTAGAAAAGGAAAACTCTTTAAACCTGAGAAAGAGTAGACCCCAATAGAAAACGTTTCATCTAGCCAGTGAAGAAAACCAAAGCAATAACATTCTATTTATAGGAGAGGGAAGTCGGCACAGAGGAAGGTGAGATTAGACCAAGCAAACTTACACCGCCTAAAAGCTATCGGTAGGAATGATGTAAAAGCCCTTTATTTGGCTATGGTTTTGGTCCAATTAGAATAGAACAAACAACTTAATAAAATAATGTAAAAGGAAAGAAAATGAATAATATGAATATATAGTTCAAATACTACCGTAATGGTGTACTGAACTTATTTGGTTCAAAATAATAGTAAATTAGAGTATAGAAAAATGAAATAAAGGAATTAACGATTAAATAAGAAGTAATACAAAACTTTTTGAAATTAATAAGTATATACAACACATAATTATATATAATTATTTTTGAAAATACAAGTCCTCACACAACACCAAGCACATTACGCCGAAGTTCTTCTTCTCACATCAACAACAAGAGCATTAAAAGATTGAAGTCACGCAATTCCGTTCACAAGACAATTTGGCTGACCTCTTCATCAAATCACTACCGAAGATGATGTTTCAAAAGCTTTTTCAAGGAATTGGTATGCGTAAACTTTCTAAGTTGTAACATTACTAGCTCTCTTTGGAGTTGTGTCAAGCTCAGGGGGAGTATCCTGAAGTATACTTGCTTGATCTTAATGTACTCTTGTTCCCTACGATTAGGAGCATTTTTTCCACTAGGTTTTTGCTACCTTACTAGGTTTTAACGCGGCACCCACCTTGGGTTGATCACATCCCTGATGACATCCCGTAGACGTTTCATTTGACTTTGCATTACTCACGCATTTTTCCTTAGACTATGGATTTTGTCCTTACTTGGGGTTTTTACCATAGCCATAAGGTTATTTGTGAGACTTACTTCATTATGCAAGTTTCTACCTTATTTGAGAATTGTGTGTTCCCATAATCAATGTCGATGAGTCGACTTCCACAACTTCTACATGATGCCGAATCTACTTGAGTAACACACTCAAGGGGGAGTGTTGTAAACTTCTAGTTTAAATGTGGTTGTGTAAATCTTAGATTAGATTTTATTCTAGTTATTCTTTCCTATATGGACTTGTATTATTTGGGGATGAAGGATTTCTTCTCTCCCTTATTACTATAAATAAAGGCATTGCGTAGGGAAAATAACATACATTCCTCTACACAACCCTACAAACACATCTCTCTCTCTCTTCTCTCTTAGTGTTGCTGACCCCTTCCCCTGTCAGTTAAATATAGGTCACAACACAAACAAAATTATTGAATTATAAATTTGGCCGAGACATTCCAAATCAATCTTCACAAACTAAGTTAACAACGTAAATTACTAAAATAAAAATTGCCTAAATCCAAATCATAACTATTAACTTTCAAACCGTTAGGTCATCTCCAACTGATCCGGCCAAAAAGTCATAGGGCTAAAAATAGCTCGAAATAACACGAAAACGTCTCCAACCAAGAGCTAGACCAAAAGGCTTTTGGGCCCCACTGGGCCAAACCCACCAAGTCAGGCCAGTAGGCCGGCCATCTCCAACTAGCTCGATGAGCCCAACCCACTTTTTTTTTTTTTTGGACGAATTTTTTTTAGCCCAAGCCATTTTTTTTTGGTGGATGATTTTTTTCCTACACTATTTCTCACATCTTTTTACAATTCCATACTATTTTTCCTTATTTTATTTCAATTCTTCACATTGTATTCTCTTCTAATAATCTTTCCTTTAATTTTTTCAATAATTTTCAAATGGCCACCTGTTTCAATAATCTTTTAATATGTTCAAAAAATTTATTTTAATATGGTAGTTTAATTTAATTAACTATATTAATTCAATTAAAATAATAAATTATATTTGACCTATGACCTTTTGGCCCATTCGGTTAGAGATGATTTTTTGTCACATAGCTATGTTTGGCCTATGATCCTTTAGCCAATTCGATTAGGGATAGTATGAAATATGACTTGACATTGTTTCTTAAAATATAATTTTTTGAAGAGCTATAAGGCTAAAAGGAATTCTCTGACTCTCCTTCGATGATGTTAAATGAAGAAAGAGGATCCTCTCCTGAGCATAGGATAGGGATCCTCCTGACCACGAAATCTGTGCTGTTCAATTTTAATCTAACGGTTGCAATTATTATAACTTTTTAGGAGATCTCCTGTTTAGAGTCGTTAGATTAAAATTAAACGGTCCGAATTTCGTGATTAGAATGATACTCTTCCTTAAATGAAAACAAAATGAGTACAGAACAAGAAAACGGTAAAGCGAAAAACATCGTCCAAAGCGAAATTTGCTAAATCATTCGACGTTTTGCTGATACTAACAAACGACAACGCGTTTTGGTCAATGAATAAAATCAAATCCCTTGTCTTCCCCAGTGCGAAAAAGTCTGTTATTGCGTTTTTGTTTTAGGGTTTTGCGTTTTCATCTCGTTGTCCTACATCTTTTCCGAATCGCGATCTTATTTGGTTCCCGAGAAAATCAGTGAAATACGTTTCTAATCTACAGGGTAAACAGTGAGAAATTGGGGGTTTTCAATTGAAATTTCAATTTTGTGTGTCCGCCCAATAACCTAGATTTGCTTTCCAAAGAATATCAATTTCGAGGGTTTTCTTGAAAATTGATCCATCAAAGTGCATGAGTACGCCTGATGTGACCATGGAAGATGGCGGCGGTGCCCAACCGGAATCTCGATGGAAGCAAATGGGGCATGGGGAGAAGGAGGCGTCCGTGCACGAAGAAATGAAGAGAATGCAGAAGTTGCCTGCAAACAGCACTTACGTCACTCACCGGTTGCGGGTTCTCAACAAAATTCTCCAGCTTTTGTCCATTCAGGTGCACAAACATTGAATTTTCAGTACTATATATAGCGTAATTTAGCTGTTAACTTTAGCCTGCTATCCAATGGGTTTATTGTTTAGGCCACTGAGAATCAACTAAACCCAACACCCACACGAAAAATTCATTTAGGGTCCGTTTGATAACCATTTCATTTGGAGTTTTAGGTTTTCATTTTTTGTATTAGAGATTGAGGGAAAAGTATGTGGGAGAAATGAGGAATGCAGAAGGACGAAGGAGATTATATGAAAACAAAAACTCGAACGTCGTTTTGGCTCTTAGTTTTGATTTTGTGGGTCAAAAGATGAAATCTAAAAACGATATGGTTATCAAATGCGCCCTTGCTTGACTAATTTTTTGGTTAATTACTAGTTTGCTTTGCTATGCAATATGGAATCTTGTGTTTTCTATATGATTCTGGTTAGAGTTAGAAGACAAATGAATTTGATTTCAGTATTTGATATCTTCTGTCTTCATTGTATGCCAGAGAACCGCATCACAAGAACAGGAGTTGGAGTTGCTTTTCGCCGGGCTGTCTATGTGAACTTAACCTTTCATGGTAGTGGTCAGGTCCAGTTAATGTTATATCTTGTGGAGTTAGATATTGTAATTACTTTTGCTGTGGAGTATATGTAACGACTAGGGTTACCTTATTTGCAGTGCTCTGTTCGAAGCTGGTTGACAAATAGTTTAACTGTTTGTTGTGTTTGATGTGTATAGAATGATGTATACACTGTTAAATCATGACTTTTACTAGCTCCTTATGTATTAAAAGGTCCTTTTGTTTTAAACCATTCACTTGGATCTCATACGTTTCATAGATTTTTTCAGGGAGCCTCACGTTCTTCCCAATGAGGGATAGGGGTAAACTCTGCATGAAATTAGAAATGTAATCGCGGTTTGATGTAAAGACTGCTTTAAAAAAATGTTTAGGTTGTTCCGGCAAATATATGCTTGACTTTACTGTTCGTTCTAGGCAGAAAACCCTTATTCAAACTACCAACTTTGGGTAGGAGCAGACCCAGTTCAGCCATTGTGCTTTGTCTGGGGACCTTCTTATGTTAGTTAGAAGACATCCTCGTATTACGACTTTCCTTGCCTTTTTGGATCGCTTAATAGTGTGTCCGTATATGCTATACCAATTGTATTTTATATTTGTTCTCAACCTCATGCAGTATTTGTAAAGCAGTTTCTGTTGATCTTCTGATTTTGTTAATCAACTGCACTGCAGAATCTCAAATCATGAATATATTATATCTGTGTTTATAAGAAGACATGAGTTCAGGTCTTTTCCGTCACACACTGAAGATTGTACGTTTTTGGCACGCTAATACTCTTGACATAGTGGCAGTGTATGATAGTGATACTGGAGATTATATCATCAGGTTGGCATTTCCATTTCCCATTCTTTTGGAGTTAATTACTTGGAGAAATCTTTGGTTTCATGTGGATGCAATTCTCAGAGAGCAGAATCGGCGCGATGAACTTTGGACATCTTTTCTTGACGTCCCCGATTTTTGTAACATCATCGTCATTTTTTCTGTGATTCTCGTAATATTCATCTTGTTACTTTATCCATTGAGACTATTCATCGAGGAGGTGATGAGAAAGAATTTAAATTCTTTTTTGTTTTGTTTTGTTTTGTGATTCTAAAGAATTGTACTTTCGAATCTCTTCACATCTTAAACCATGCTTTATTTTTGTTTGTTCGGTACATCAAAATAGAAGTGCCTCCCTACTTTGAATAAAGCAAGTGGCCAAAAAGTGCTTTTTGTAAAAGCGGCTTAAACTCGAAGCTCTTTAGAGCAACTCCAGCGTTGGAGCCCTCCCCCCTGGCAATACACTATTCAATCCACCTAATGAACAGTAACTGCCCTTAATGAACAGTAAGTAGCCCTGGCAATAGAATTTGCATCTCCATCGTTACACTTCAATAGCCCTGGCAATAGGCAATAAAATATTAGTATTTTATTTATTTATAAAATAATACAAAATAATTTTAATTGTAATATCGGATAAGATTTTTAATCGTTCTCGTTGCGCCACGTGTCATTATCCGAAGTATTATTAAATAATACAAAATAATACAATTATTGGTGATGGATTTCTGATAAGATTATTAACCAATCACGTCGCGCCACGTGTCATAATCGGTTCACAATCTTTGAGGATAGATTTCCATCAGATTTTTAACGAATGACGGCATGCCACGTGTCATAATCTGTTCACAATCTTTGAGGATAGATTTCCATCAGATTTGTAACGAATGACGGCATGCCACGTGGCATTATGCAGAACCTAATCCTTTCTGAATCCTCTATATAATCCACCATCCATCCTCACAAATCTCACACCAAAATTCTCAAGATCTCTATCATTATTCATAGTTTCTGCTTCCTTATTCACAAAAATCTGTATCATTATTCATAGTTTCTGTTTCTTGCTTTCAATGTCTTCTTCTTCTTCCTCAAGGATGATGTGGGAATTCAATCAGGAAGAGGAAGAATTGTTTAACGAATCTGAAGCAATCTTCAATCACCAGGGGGTAAGAAATGAGAGGGAAGAGGATGAGGAGCGTCAAATGAGAAATGACGAAGTAAGAAGGGGCAGAGCCTCACATTCCCGTCGAGTCATCCAAGCTGCGGCTCAGATCTGTAGGCCCAGCCGTTCCGGAAACCTTGATAGAAGCAGGCAACGACGAGGTATGGAACTCTTGAATGATTATTTTGTTCCTAATAGTGCATTCCCTGATACGTACTTTAGACGTCGTTTTAGAATGGAACGACATTTGTTCAACAAAATCATGATTGCTGTTTGCAACCATGATTCTTATTTTGTGCAAAAAAAAGATGCTTTTGATGCTATGGGTCTACTACCTGAGCAAAAAATTACTGCTGCCTTGCAGATGCTTGCATATGGAGCATCTGCAGACCAAGTGGATGAGATAACGAGGATGGGGAAATCAACCATTCTTGAGTCGCTGATGAGGTTTTGCGGAGCAATCGAATCTATCTACACCGCTGAGTACCTCCGCAAACCTACACACATGGACTTGGAGCGGCTGTTGAAGAAGACGGAGATGCGTGGCTTTCCTGGGATGATTGGAAGCATTGATTGTATGCACTGGACGTGGAAAAACTGTCCAAGTGCATATATACATAAGCAACAAATTTAATGAAAATAAGTAAGAAGACTTCAAGTTTAGTAAATAATGAAAATAAGTAACAAATAAATAATTATAATGAAAATAAGTAACTAGCAAATATATACATATATATATATAAGTAACAAATATAATGAAAATAAGTAAGAAGGCTTCAAGTTTAGTAAATAATGAAAATAAGTAACTAGCAATTATATATATATATATATATATATATATATATATGTCATGTTAATCATAACATGGGGCTAGAGTTCCAAGTTTAGTAAATAAATAATACAAACAAACAAATAAATAAATAAATAATACAAACAACATAATTATAATGTAACAAATAAGTAACAATAAATAATAAATTGTGTACGTAACAAATAAATAATACAAACAAATAATTATAATGTAAATTTGGGTATCAAATAAATAATATATTGTTACCTGATCCGAGTAATTTTCCTCACTTCGAATATTACTACTAGCTTGTGTCAAAGCGTCTCTCCACGTACTAAACGATTGGCTAAGTAATTTCCAACGACTAGACATCGATTCTTTGGTTCTTTTCCCACCAATTTTCTCAAGAAAATTGGTATGAATAAGACTCCACATTTCTCGCAACTGCATCTCATTACCCGTAAGTGAACTATGAGTAACTTCAACCCAGCTAGTACACAACGCAACATCTTCAATAAGCGACCAATTCGTACCTGCACCAGTGGTCATTTTGTTGAAAAAAAATGGATTCAAACTTTGAGACAAAGAAAGGAATGTGATTGAAAGTAGTTGAGAAAATATGAAATTGTTGTGTAAGGTAGATGATAATGAAAAGGTATTTATAGAAAAGTAAAAACAATTTTTTTTTACAATTTTTTTTTTCAGATTTTTCAGATATTTTTTTGAATTTTTTACAATTTTTTTTAAATTTTTATTCAATTAATTAATCTTTGCCGTTGGATATAAAAAAATTTGAATTCCAACACTCCAGATTGTGCCACGTGTCAGAACGGTAACTTTTCAGATTTTTAAAACTATTTTTCATTTATTTTTAATTTATAAAGCATTTTAATATCCACCGTTGATCTCAGATCGAACGGTGGATATTAAATCTGACTTTATTTTTTATTTTTTACCGTTGAGATCTAACGGTCCACATTAAGTGACCGTTAGGATCTAACGCACCGTGGGCAGCCACGTGGCTTCCCAACGGTAACTGACGATTCTGATTTTTTCTGATTTTTGTGTCGACGACGCGCCCCCACGCGCGGGTGGGGTGCACGCGCCTGACACAAAAAAAATTAAATAATGTGCTGACGCCACCCTGGCGTCAGCCTTGCGTCACCCCCACCTCGGGCTTAAGGGCTGGCAATCCCTCACGGGCCCTTTGCTTGGGCCTCCCCCTTCCATCGGACTCCCGCACGCTGGAGCCATGCCACCGGGCCTCGGGCCATTGTTTTGGACCCCTTCCCCCGAGCAATACCCAACGCTGGGATTGCTCTTACATGGACGAATATACTGTAACCATAGCGTTTCATAATTTTATATTATTCGTACGAAACGTCACAGATCTCAAAGTATAATAATGGCTTTAAAACCAAGTCCCAAACTTCCTTCCCCAGAAGTAAAAGCGACCAAGACGAAAAGGAAAGTCTGAAGCTTTGAGGTACAGAGAAAAATGGGGATTTCCGATTACATCTCCGGGACAACCGATTCGCTGAAACGGAACGCTCCGGGTCTAACGGCCGTCAAAAACGTGTGCTCCACAGCTTACGGTTACGGGTCGGGTGCCGTTACCCAAATCGACAACGCTGTCAGGGGTAGCTTGAACCATTATTTGGGGGACGCGGAAGGCCGGGCCAAGATCGTCCGGTTCAGCTCCAGCATCGTTAAACACACAGCGTCGGAGAGCCTCAAAACCGTCCCAGGTTTTGTTTCCTCGACATTTTCAAATTTTTTTTTTTTTTTGGAAAATTGATTATCTCGATTTAGTCTTAGGCAAGTATCTGAACGGTTACTCTACACTGTCGATTTCGTGCCCTAGTTACTCTACATTGTTGATTTTGAACACACTCAATGTTTATGTCGTCTTAAACACGTTGGATGTGGCACTACAGTCATGTAACATTCATCCACACTTGTAAGTGGGGAGGTTTTAGGTTTGCTCACTTGGATACGCCGCTAAATTGCAGTCATGTAGCATTCCTCCCCACCCACTTGGTCATTAGCCATAATTCATTATTTTGGATAATTTTTCATGCACGAGATGGTGCGAGTAACGGTTCACAAATCCATTTTGTTTGTCTTACTTTATAGAGTTGTGCCCAGATAAGTAGATAACTTTTGTTCAAACTTTCGGAAGTTTGGGTTTCATGAAGCTTCAGAACTCTGGTGTAACATGTTGATTCGGGTTTCTTGACTAGTCTACCTGCAGTTGTTATCGACTAATTTGCAGGTGGATGTGTAGGTTACAAAATTGTTAAGAGATCAATCAGTGACTTAAATGAGTCCGATAAACAAGAAGAGAATGTGAAGGCAACGCAGGCTGATCTACACAGATTGAAGAAAGAGTTAAGTGAATACAAGAAAGTACATGAGCTAGAAGTGATTATGAAGGCATTGCAGGCCGATGTACTCAGATTGGAGAAAGAACTCAGCGAATACAGGAAATCACACGAGCAAGTTCAGCTAGATAAGCCAAGTGCGGATTTGAAGTCACCAAACACAGCCAACATTCATTCAGTTGCAAATCAGAAACCAGAAGACGTGATCAGAGTCTTTATGATGAAGGAGTTCGTGGGCAGGCAATTCTTGGATGATCTAATCACTTTTCGCGGGGCACCAACAAAGAAGTAGAAAAGTGTCAGGTACTAAGTGGATAATATAAGTGGAGCGATGATCGTTATCTGTCATGAATATTTGCCTTGTTTGAAGCTTTGTGAATTGGTTTGCTTGCTCTGTGTGATGATTCCCTCTGTGTGCTTCGGCATCCGTTTTGTAACTTTTGTTTGGGGTCTCGCCCTAGACTTGAGATGTGGTCCATTGGATGTGGCGCATTCGGGATGATATGTGCTGCTAATGTACTAGTAAGAAAGCAGCCTTTTGCATTGTCAAATCCAGTGGCCTTGTTTGTAAATTGAGGGCAGTGTCAAGTACGGACAAGGATTGTCTACCCTTCCACTTTCGATGTCCTCCCGTGCCCTCCTGTATGTGTGGTCACGATTAAGCCACGTCAATATTTTATATTACTATTTATTTTTATCTTATTATCTCTATAAAAAAAATATAAAATATTGACGTGGTTTAACCGTGACCACACAAAACAGGAGGGCACCGGAAATGAGAGGGCAGACAATCCTTGTCCGTCAAGTACGTTCATAAATTGAAGCTAACTAGTTCTATATCGCTGATTAACGGTTCTCGTAAACTCCTAACCCAACAGACGTTTAAAAACTCTACTTAACCCGAGCCCTGGGGCTAGCCAAGTGATGAGGGGGGAGAGATTTTTCAGTGTGTTGACAACTTGGCTCGATACATCAAGTTTCATTATACAATTGGTCACAAATTTCATTTTCAAGTTTTCAACCAATTGTGTTATTACACTTGGTATACCAGATCGTGCTTGAAGCACATTGAAAAATTTCTTGTGAAAGAGGAGCGCAAACTTTTTGTTCATCGTACGCCTACTTTTTTTGAAACATTGCCGTTCCATTCTACAATATTTCTGATAATGAAAATAAACTTATGTTAATGCTTCAATAGGTCTTTCTCCTCACGTCCGAATGAAAAAGCTTTCCCCTCGTCTCAATTTTGCTTTCATAATTTATTTTCAAACTTGTTAGATATTTTTTTATGTATCTTGAAGACTCGGACTGATAACATAAAGTCATGTGTTTGAAATTTTTCAATCACATGTGGTCAGTTCGGGACAGTCACCTTGATGTCCTCCTTTCATACAAGTTATTCTCGTGATTTTGAGCTAACATTTGTGGGACATTCTATTTTGAGTTGGATTGAAGGCGGGACTGTTTTGACTCATAACTGTGGCAAATAGCTTATATAAACACCAAAATACACGTCAAGAGTCCAACTTTTTATCTACACAATAGCTCCTGATTTCCGATACAAGGGTTTGATTGAAATTACTTTTGGAAGGTTCAAATACATTTCTTTCGACATTCACCTTCATAAACATCTCTCACTATATTTTTTTGAAGAAAAAGTTGCAAGTATTTTTGGGTTGTAAAAATGCAATATATGGCGGATGCTTTTCCATTTAAAAAAAAAAAAAAAAAACTTGTAATTTTATGAAAAAGTGATAACAATCTGTATGTATGCGTTCATCCGAAACAAAACTTATGTAACTTATGTGGGGATGTTCACGTCATATTGCAGTGTCGAAAGGCTCTACTGTCCAGTAAAAAAAATTCAGCTTGTAATACAAGGTTCAATTTTTGTAACCATATTTGTTCTTGCCCTTGTTTCAAGAAAAGGCTTAGTATCAGAAAGTAATTTTTTAAAAGCACTTTAACCTCAGAAAGTGCTTGTCCAAGATTATAACAGTGCATTTCATCCGGTGCTTTGCTTCCCTACGCACCAAAGCCAGCAGATACCTTGCTTCAGTAACTCACTGCGTTTAAGTTTTCAGTTCTCTTATAAAGGGCTTAGCCTTTCAAGGCAATCCTTTGCACACATAAGTTACTTTTAATTGTCACTGGTTTTCGGTTTCCTTTCACAGAGGACGCGGCATTTAGCGGAAGAAAGATTTGGTGTTTTAGCAGTCAGTGAAGCCAGGTACACTATCTTGTTCTGAAAATTATCTACTGCTAGTTTCTTTTATGTTACAAATTTCAGATTACCGTTTTACATTAATTTACGTCGAAGCCAAACAACTAAGAGCTAGCCAGAGTAAACAGATACACTACTGCTAGTTCCTCCCTCTTTTCTAGCATACTTGGGAGGAAGAGGCTAATTTCGACAAAAATCTCGTTAAATGTCCGGAAAAAAATCATGTGAAAATAAGAAAATATAAAGGCTGATGCCGGTGAAGTTAACAGTAGTTTCACTAAAAGAGATTAAAATTTGATATATAAATAGACGAAGATGTTACCAACTGTATATGATATGGTAGGAAATATTTAACCACAGTAGTTTCATCGAATTGCTTGTTGGAAAATATATGGATCGAGATACTGTATATTCAGATTAAAAGTATCTTGCATTGTTCTGGTGATGTGTAGGAAGTAAAAATTCAGCTATGGGATTTCTGACGCGGATTTGTGAACGAATAATGTTCATATGGTATCTGATTAGGCGATGGATTAAGTATCAACAAAACTTTCAAGTTATTAATATGAACACTCTCAGAAGAATGTTGGAAGAGCTAATTAGCCAAATTGAATGTATAGTCGAAAAGTTAGATGCCGAGCCTCTTGTTCCAGTCATACAACAAAGAGATGAAGTCTATGAGTGGTTAGAGAACGCGGAAAGGATCAAAACTCAAATACTAACTATTGAAAAGCTCGGTGAAAGGAAATTTATCTCGCCTGTACATCTTGCAAAACTTGTTGATGAAAAAATTGGAGAAGTTGAGGAGTTGCTGAAAAAGGGTTGTCTCTATAATGAGATTTGCACTAAGAAATCGTTTAAGTACGTGATTATCGGTGGTGGAGTTGCAGCTGGATACGCAGCAAGGGAGTTTGTCAAGCAAGGGCTCAAACCTGGTGAGTTAGCGATCATATCCAAAGAAGCTGTGGCACCTTATGAACGTCCGGCACTTAGTAAGGCCTATCTGCTTCCTGAGGGAGCTGCAAGGCTTCCAGGGTTCCATGTCTGCGTCGGAAGTGGAGGCGAGAAGCTGCTTCCGGAATGGTATGCGGAGAAAGGTATTGAGTTACTTCTCAGCACAGAAATAGTCGAAGCGGATCTTCATTCAAAGATCCTCACTAGTGAAACTGGGGGAATGTTTGAATTCGAAACTTTGATCATTGCAACTGGTTCCAGAGTTCTAAGGCTGACAGAATTCGGCGTGCAAGGAGCTGATGCGAAGAACATTTTCTACTTGAGGGAAATCAGTGACGCCGATAAACTTGTAGAGACAATTAGAGCCAAGAAAAAAGGAAAGGTAGTGATTGTTGGAGGAGGATACATTGGTCTTGAAGTCGGAGCAGCTATGAGAATCAACAAATTTGATGTCACCATGGTGTCTCGGGATCCATGGTGCATGCGTCAGCTTTTCACTAAAGAGATAGCTGCTTTCTACGAGGGTTACTACGCCAATAAAGGAGTTAAAATTATCAAGGGTACCCCTGCAGTAGGGTTCGATGCTGACACAAACGGAGAGGTAAAGGCAGTGAAACTCAAAGATGGCAGGGTGCTGCAAGCTGACATTGTTGTTGTTGGTGTCGGTGCAAAGCCTCTCACTGATTTGTTCAAAGGCCAAGTTGATGAAGAGAAACATGGGATCCGAACTGATGGAATGTTCGAAACAGATGTCCCTGATGTGTACGCCGTCGGGGACGTTGCTACTTTCCCTATGAAATTGTACAACGACATGAGAAGAGTCGAGCATGTCGACCACGCCAGAAAATCAGCCGAGCATGCTGTGAGAGCTATCAGGGCAAGTGAGGAAGGGAAGTGCATTGACGAGTACGACTATGTTCCGTACTTCTACTCGCGTGCCTTCAATCTTTCTTGGACATTTTACGGAGACAATGTGGGTGATCCGTTGCTGTTTGGAGACCGCGATCCGACGTCAAGAAAACCGAAGTTTGGAGCAGCATGGATCAAGGATGGGAGGATTGTGGGAACGTTTTTGGAGGGAGGGACAGATGAAGAAAACAAGGCTATTGCCAGAGTTGCAAGGGCACAACCTTCAGCTGAGCATTTGGATACACTGAAAAGGGAGGGCTCTACCCTTGATATTTCCATGTTAACAAATTCCCACCTATAATTTGGGAAGTGAGTTTAATTGGTTACTGGAACTCTATATATTTATATAATACCCTGTATAAAACTAAAAAGATCGGTAATGTGCGTCCTGGATTTGATTTTTTTTCTTTTTTCTTTTTTCAATTTCTTCACATTTCATTCTCTGTACATATTCCTTGGATTGAAAAAAGAAAAGAAAAGTGATTTCATAATTCATTGCTCTTTTTGTTGCTATTTACTAAAGTATGTGGCTTAAACCTAATATTTTTGTTATTGATAATACGCGTGACCTAATAGATTGACGAGAAATGTTTTATCCACACTTAGTACGCATTTTGCCACATCTCAACTAATAACACATTATCAGGTGTGGTATATGCTAAAGATTAACAATCTACGTAGTGTGCAAAAGCTGTTAATTTGGGTCCTAACTATGTTCTTTTGAACTCCGATGTGCGAGTGTGTCAACATGCGACCAAAAGGCCAATTGTATATTTTGATTTGTAGAGTATGGCGTGAACTTTGGTTAGAACAACATTAATAACGTAAAATAATAAGAATAATTTTTTTTTTGAACAAACGATATTATTTACACTAAAGAAAGGGATAAGTTTAGCCTCATAATGTATTAGTAATAATGTTATGTACATCAAATTTGTGCACTAGATGATATGACACCAATCAAATTTGCGCTTTAATTCAAGTTGAGATTTGATTAATAATTGTAGTAAAAAATATCTGATGTCCAAATCTTATTATTATTATTTTTTTCAAGGGGACAACTGGTGGTAAGTCATGGTTATCCACCCCTTTTGGGGGTCGGAAAAAGCTCAAAGAGGCATTTAAGCCTTCTCTGGCCACAAGTCTGGCTTCCATACCAGCAACAGGTTTCGAACCCGAGACTTCCAGTTTTTAGTTTTAAGAAAGCCTCGTAATCCCTTTTTTATCACTGGGCTACCAGCTCGTAGTTATCTGGTGTTCATATCATTTAGTATACAAATTTAACGTAACATTTAAGGATCGGGGATATATTATTTTGGACAAAAAAATGGTTGAATTCTTGGAACTTGAGGGTAGGGGTGAATTTTTAATTTTAATATTCGAGGGAACTTGGCCAAAATAATAGTTTAGGGGATACTTTGCAATGGGTAGAAAGTTAGAGGGCTGATCAGAAAAATACTAAAAGTAAAATAATAAAAATGAAAAGATAAAATGCCCTCTTCTTCGTACGGCATTATTTACAGCTGACAATACTGAAACATAGGTTTTCCGAGAGCTCCATCAATCCGAAACGCATCCGATATATCGTCCATCACAGAAGCGTCGGGTACCAAACGACACGTCGCTCGCTGCCGAAATGGCCGCCATAAGAACTGAGAGACTCTCCTCTAAGCTGGATGCGCACAAATCCAACCCCAACCGCCGAGAAAAGATTGGCGGCGGGCTTCTGAGCAACATCGCCAAATTTGCCATCGACTCCACCATCAACTACTCTTTCAAAGCCTTCCCTGGTTAGCTTTTCATCCGTCTCATAAATTTTGGGTTTTTATTGCTTTAATGTAATCTGCAATCCGGGTTAATTAACTTGTTAATTATTTCAAAATTACTGAGATTTTACAAGAACATATGGTTCTTGTTAAACCCTAGAATCGGTCGATTCAGTTTCTTGTTTGAAATGACTGATGCCCATGTAATTAAATTATATCTGCAGTTGGGGAAATGCATAAATTTTGAATCTTTATCAATTTTAATTTGTGGGTTCTTTGAAAAATTCAATGAAAAGTTTGGAAAATTCAGAGAGGGTTGGATTATTGTTTGGGTGTTGAATGTTGTGTGCTGTAATTTGACATATGGAAACAGCAGTCTAATAACTGAACATGAGTTCCCGTGGATGTAAAATCAGGGAAGCTTTGGATGACAAAAACCACAAACGAAATGGTTATCAAACGGGCTGAAATGTAAATACTGTGTACTTTGGACTTGATGTGCGAAACAATGTGAACTATCGAAAATTGAGGGATATCAAAATGCAGACTTGATAGCGATTTTAGGGAGCTAGGGAGGCTTATAATTTTGTATAACGGTTGGTATCGGAGATTTTATTTGGAATAGGATGTAAGGGCAATGATGAATTCGGTTTACAGGCTCAGCCTGTACTGCATTACATCCCATTCCTTGCCTGCAAGGATGCACTGATGCTTTCTGTTAACTGCTGTACCTGTTTTCCGTTCAAATTAGTTCGGAGCTATTGTACTTAACAACAAAGCCTTTTCCCACTAAATGGGTGGGATAATATATGTTGATGAAAAAATATTTATATCTTTTGGACGGCTACTAGAATTGGTTATTTGTGTTTATACTTCCATGTTTTCAGCTTGGCTAACGTTGTGGACGCATTCACCATTGTTTCTCTTTCTCCATCTTTTCATTTCGTTTTCCGCCATTTTGATTGCTGCAGGTAGGAAGCAAGCGCATCAGATTGTGCGGGAAGGATTAAAGGACCATCCACCCCTTTCAGCATCTCTGGACGACAAGAAGAAACCGGAAGATCTCAAGTTAGTGATGGAGGAAATGCACGCGAAAATGGAGCAGATGCAGGAAGACACGAATATTGTAAAGCAGCAACATAAGACATCAGCAGAGCATGTTGAAGGATTAGGGCATCCAAACAAGATGCCGGATGAAGGCGTTCAGGGTTCGGATCTTCTGCAGAACAAGAAGAAAAAGATCTTCATTCGTTCGCGTCTTTAGAACGAGGTTTGGTGTTAATGATCATAACAGAAAGTAAACAATGTAAGAACTATAAAGTAAAACTAATTGTAAATAAAATAATGTGGATGTATTGCAAATAAATGAGGTTCAGAGTGAGCATAGCATTACTCAAATTATGGTGCAGAATTTTCTCCCAAAAAAGGGGGAGTTTTAGCAAGTTCCCATAAATCATAGGTATTGGGACGCTAGAGAGACGGTGTATTGGAGCCCCTCTATTTCAATTTGGCTCTAAGCCCCTCCATTTTAATTTGGAACGTTACAGTGACGGTGTATCGGAGATATCGGGGAAGCCCTCGTACGAAAGAGGAAATATAAAACAAGGAAGGGCATTCCTGGCAGTGCAAAAACAATTTTTCCTGCCACATTGTTCCTTCACTCACTCTCGTGTACCTTCTCTGGACTTGCACATAGTCTCTCTCTCTCTCTCTCTCTCTCTCTCTCCAAGCTAAGTGAGAAGTGACAACCTTGCACCGCTGCACTCATAGAGAGATCACAGCACCGAACAATGGCGGCATGGACAGTAGCGTCTCGCAGAGCAGCGAATATGGTGCGGCTTTCCTCTCCCAAGTCGGCTTCCACCGCTCAACCCACTTCCCCTGTCCATCGGCGCGGTTTTGCCACCGGCGGCGGTAATTCGTTCACCTTTGATTGACCTCTATTCGTTTCATCAATAGCTTCATTTAATCTTTTTCCGTCACTTTGGATTTCTCTGTTTTTAATTTTCTGACCTGGAATTCAAATGGGTTGCGGTCGATTTTGGAAAAGCTGAATTATGCGGTCCACTTTTGTACTTGTTTTGACTGTGTTGCGCAGATCGTCATGGACCTGGGAAGGTGAACTTTTGGGAGGACCCAACGCACCCGTCTAAATGGAAGGAAGAACAAGTGAGTTTTATATAAAGGTTTTGCTTGTTCGCTGTTGAGACTATCGATTACTTGTTTACTTGAGAAGTGTCGTGTTTTCGCACCAACATTCTTGCGGTGTCATGCTACGCGCATTCTCTAGCCTCATGATTTTGTTTGTCATGTTCCGCAGAAGATGTATACAAAGTCGAAAATTCCATGTCTTGTCAATAAAAAAGTTGCACCTCCGGGGTGAAATTGAAATCCCTAAACAGCTCTCGGTCGCGTTGTGATGTTGAGGAACAAATTACTGGTGCTATGCACTATGCAGCGGTCTCAGATTCCACTCTAGGTGGATATGTTGGGGGATGTCGTTAAGTTGTCCGTTGAACTACCCGGTAAAAGGACACAAAATGGTCTGGTTAAGTTCTCATACGAAACTAAGTTTGGATTGCTCACAATAGCGTTGCACGCGAGCGCAAACATATTGTTCATGATAGTCAAGACTCTAACATCTTACGGCTTTGCTTCACTCGGCTTTTTTTTCCCTTACAGTTTCTGCCCGTCTCTTTAGCTGGATTGGGTACGGTTATATATGGGGGTTACAAGTTGTTCACGAAAGGCAAAGAGGACAAAAAGGAAGAGGTACTATGTCTATCTCACTTTCATCTCATGATCCCACGAAACTAAATAATCAATGTGTTAAGTGCTTTCTCATACTCTATTACATGGCTGTATCTACTATTTAGTGTCTTGGGGCCGCATTTGATCCGTCAATTCTTAACTCCATTCGGTGTTGAGAACTTGGCCGCGTAAAATGATTCGCGTTGTATGAGTTGGGCGGATTGTTTATGTATGCTTTCTATGCAGTGTCTTGATGTACTTTTCATCCGCTATCGGTGTTTTCATTTGTTCATCTTCTGGGTCAAAGCATTTGATTAGTTGTAGCTCTTGTTGGATGACTTGCATGTTCTTTGAAATAAGTTTGCGAAGAGTTGGAACTACGAAACGGAAGTTTTTCCATATCTGCTTCCTTTGCTTGCAGAGAGTTGAAGAACGGCCACGCTAGCTTTTGGGGGACCTGAATACATGTGCAACTAAATAAACCGTGTCTTGGCTTCAGAACATTTTACAATGAGGATGCACTTTTTGATGTTACAAGACATCGTTGTTTTTAGGCAGTTTCTGTTGTACATGCAACTTTGTAAGTACATGGAGCCCTTTCTCTTTATCAAATGTTGGTTATAGCGGATGTGTTCCTTCCCGCGCACCCAGGTACCTCTACATTTTGGATTAGTTTAAAGTAGAATATCGCTTGTACCAAAAAATAAAATGTTGGTTTATGGCTCATGCATTATCAATGCCACGACACAAAAATGTTCTATCGGATCTTTCTAAAAACAACTATTTTGTTGTCTATTCTACATCCTTTATATTCAATTATCTAAGAGTAGTACCAAATCATATTCGAAGAATAATTAGCTACCTCAGTCTGCATCTTTTACATCCGCTTCAATATCAACGACTGCCGTAGAAGAATCCTTCCCTGTAACCAGTGTCAATGTTCAGAAAACATATCGATTTGATGCATACACTACTATAGAAAATGCCCTACGATTTATGGATTCATCGACGATTAGGAGTCTATTACACCCTTGGCCCTTTAATGCAAGATAAAAATGCAAGGCAACGGTGACAAGAAAAATGCAGACGTTTAACGATCATCAAATGCAGGCTCGCAAAATATGATCACGAAGAGAAAATGGCAACAGGGTTTTCAGAGATAACCTCTTGTGGAACGGGTGAAGTCGTTGAATGCCTGCCCAAATGTTGTAGATTGTTTGGAGAATTTTATAGGGTCCATCACGAACTTGTCATCCACCACTGAAATTAAACCACATCTTACAACATGAGGCAACATCCACACTACTTTTCCATCGAATACAAAAACAAAATTAAGGAGTTTTACAAAGATTTAGAATGAAAGCGCAAAAAAAGGGGACTGTATATTCTATAACCACCAAGTTACTCAGATTTTATGTATAAAAATTGGCAACACGATGTAAACGGGGCTGCCAACGTAAAGAGACTCGTTAAATGTAGCTACTAGTGGCGCCGTAGGGATATGGCATTGGTCTACTGACAGGATAAAGCAGTATGAGGAATTTTTGGAACTAAAACAAACATAAGCCCATAAGTTTTGACAACTACACAGAAAACAGGAGTTCATCAACACGAAAAAACACATAATATTAGTCAGTAATGGTAACGTAAGTACACGGTCTGCAGAGTGCAGACAGCTACGAGGAAAAAAGCCGCAAGTGTAATTTGGAATTCAGAGAAGCAAGAAACCAAAATATGAGCGTATACCGGAAAAAGGTTGACTACAGTAGGGGCAGAGCTGCAAATCATCATTTAAAGTCGACCTGCAAAAGGTCGCATGATTGCCCAAGTTAGGTTATAACAATCCTTAGAAACTATATAAGTTAGCTGGTCTTACTTGAAAATCTGGAAATCGTTTCCACAGTTTGGGCACTGCAAGTACATAAAGAAAAACAATCATTCGAGGCAGAAGACTGCAGAAGAATCAAAACGTCACATTTGAGGAAAAAACACCCAGCTTGTTACTCAAAAAGTACTTGATTAAGAGTCGATAACATTTTGAGTGGTTTTTATATGAACAAGTATCATTTTAGTACTCAAATTTTTTCAATTATTATACATGTAACATGCATTTCTCTGATACTTCCCCCACGGGGAAGAATGAACTGATTACGATGCTGTATTTTGCATTCGAATCGTTCAAAACCATGTATCTAATCTACTTATACAGCGCCCGTGATACAGTTATTTGAAATCAAGACATCCAATTACTGCAAATATTACTCAACTCCTAATGAACTAAATCGTAAAGCCTTTCGGGTAAACCATCCATTCTTCATATATCACCCAAATTAAAAGATCTGCAGATTGATAAATGAACTCCAAACACAATCCAAAGCATTATGTAAGAGTAAGACCTACATATCTATTGATAAAAAATAATAGAAGCACACAAATCAGCTCCTATCCTCAATTACTAGTCACTGTTTGCAAACGCATAGAGGGAAATGATAAAATTGAGAACAGGGAAATTAAACCAACAACTTTTGAGTTGCGATTTCACGGCGAAACCCAGCAACAGAAATTCGATACGCAGTCGAAGAAAACTAAAAATTTGAAGTAGCTTACACTGTCTTGAACCATATCCCGCCCTGCCCACCACAGAAAAGCACCCACACCAACAATTGGTACAAGCACTGCAATCAGCTGCATATCAAAACACATCAATTTCATTAGACATACACAAAACAGTAGTAACATACCCAGAAATCTTCAGAAATGTTAGAGAGAGGGGGAGAGAGAGAGAGAGAGTACCCAAATGGAAACAATAGCATCCAAAAGCCAGCCAAGCTGCCCAGTAAACGAAAGATAAGTCAATCCAATAGCTACAGCCAAATTACCCAGCAGTCTAGCAGTGGCTCCGTCATCTTTCCCACCACCACCGCCACCGCCTCCGCCGCCATTAAAACCACCAAACCCCTGATTCAACCTCACCACGACCTCCCTTTTCTTCTTCTTCTTCTTCCTCTTCCACCCCTCATCTGCCACCAAAATCCCATCCCTGTCCCAATAAGCCTGCAATCTGAACTTGCTCTGCTTCAAAAACCCAATCTTTGCCCTCGACAGAGGAAAATATTTGATGGGTTTCTTGCATGTCCTATCGTGCAAACTGCTCAGCCTGAAAGATAGGGAATTTATAACGACGGTTGCCATGGAAATGATTGGAAGCTTTTAAGAACAAACGACCCAGTATCTTAAATCTCCGGTTTTGTACTTTTCATGGAGGATTTTATGGTGGTATTTGGATTTAGTAAGTGGGGAAAGACAATTTCTCTTTGGATTTGGCTTCTCTACTTTCTCGTGTGTCGATTTTGATATTTCTACTTTCAGCACTGCACTGACTTATTTGAACAATCATCCTGTTTTTTACTGGATGTGACTTATGTGGCAAACAGCAGTAGCCTGTATTAATTTCCACAATCTTTTTAAATATTTATTTTATTGTGCGGAAATTGATTTTCTGGTACATTATAATTTTGGGTAATGATGGATGCATGTCTTCATATTCTAGCATGCAAATATAGCACATCACAGTACAATCAAGAATCTTGCACGAGGGAATGGCCCCATAAGATTGAGAAGGTTTCTCTTCAAGATACTTTGTGACAAAAATTCGTGTTTATGGTCAAAATTGTTTATTTTATAAATCATTCTCTAAAGATTATTTCTTTAAAAAATCAATTTAAACTAAAATCGTTTAGTCAATCAAAATATCGTATGTCCACATCTCAACTAATTTAAACTATGGCTTGAGCTCGACATTAGCATAGTTCACCATCACGTAGCATCAGTTTCCAATGTCAGATGACAGACATGGTTGTCGCCATTCATCGTAAAATATCATATGATCCTTTCCGCTTCCTCTCTCAATTTGTGCTTGACAGAGAGAGCGGCAAGGTTCGGTGAGAACAATTTAAGGAGCAACTAGAACTCGTCAAGGACTATTTTGAAATATTTTTTTTTTTTTTTAAACGAGGAGTGTAAGTGAAATGTTTAAGAAAGTTTTTGGGTCATCTATAGTAGTACAAACTCTCTAGATCAGCCACTTAGTACTACGGTCTAGTGATATTCCTCTTCACTAGTAAATGAGGTCTTAGGTTCAATTCTCGCCAAGGCGAATTTGAACCATATTATTACTAGCTCATTGTGAGGCTAAGCCGATCCCCTCCCCCCTTAGTGTAGATAATATCGTTTGTTCTAAAATAAAAAATAAAAAAATAAAAAAGCGGAAAACTCTCTAGATCATATCGTTAGTGTAGATAATATCGTTTGCCGTCGTTCCTTGTAAAATAACTACTGCAGTGCCGAATTGAAGAAATATCAGTACATAAGATTCTAAACCACACTCACGCTCATGATCTCCGAGATCAGTCTTTCTTCCTATCATATGCCTTAGTCGATATTTCAGCATCTCTGTATGGCTCGGCACTGTATGCATACTTCTGAACAACTGAAAAGAAAACCATCTCCACGCACACTAGTATGTTTTGAAGAGCTTCCTCAATATGCTCCACGTCCAGCCAGATATGATGAGATCGGATTATTTTCAGCGCTGCAAGAATATCAAGGACAATCCCCTGCAAAATCAGGTGAACTGCTTTGTCAAATCATACAAGAACTTTCTTTCTAAAAGAACTCGTATATTTAACTAAGAAATAGCCCTTCTCCCAACTGAATCGATTACACATTAACGAAATTGACATGTTCTTGAAAATACACGTTATGGATGATTTTTAAAAGCAACCAATAATATCAGTTTCGGTAATCAATGTATGTCTCAAGATTCAATGCAGATACAAAGGTATAGAATATGGTGTTGGACATCTCACGAAACAAAGATGAAACAGAGCCTTAGACATGGATACCGGTGTTAAAACCTGAGCAACAATCCCAACAATCAGCATGGAAAAGAAAGTATATATTCTCCTTAAATCATAACAAACTATATCTGGATAAATTAAAGACGATTTTGCTTGGCAACTGAATGATTTTATGATCTGCTATATCTTTCTGCTATATAATCTAGAAGGAAGAATGCATATGCATACTGCAAGAATATTTCTTTAGGAGATTCTACGCAAGAAGCTTATCTGCTCACGATTCATGAGTCATGAACATTAAGACCAATCCAGTGGTAACTTTCATGCCTAATGGCTTTGGGAGTTTAAATTCCTAGTTAGAGTTCACAACATATACAAAACGGGAGTTTAAATTCCTAGTTAGAGTTCACAACATATACAAAACACTATATCCACAATGGCATTCTCTAACTTAACAACCCCCGTTTGACATGAAAGGGCAGGCGAAATGATAATTACCTGCCAAAAGCAGAAGAAGACGATCCCTTTGATGCACAAGAACTTAGTGAGCGGTTTGTGTGGTGCCAGCTCTTTAGCAAACACATGGTAGAAGGCAACAAGAGAATACAAAGCCAGTGACACTGAAATGTTCAGAATTATAGTGAATGTCCAGCTAACCCAGCTGGGATATACACCAAGAAGTTGAAGAGTTATCACCAAGATGGAGCACACAGGGCGAATCACAACAAATTGCCATGTCCAGTACTTGAGAAGCTTCAAAGTATGATGGTTCAGACGAACAGTGCGAGGCTGCATTGTTTGATAGATACAAGTCAACATATACCTCAGTCAGTGAAGGTTAACAAAACTAAGCTAGGTACAAATAAATCCAAGGAACATTAGCTATACACGTGCCTTTGCACACACTACAACTGGAAGATGGTGGAAAGACTAAGAATTTGGATATACGGCTAAAGATCTTTCTATTGTTCCCATCCCAAAGAGAATATGAGTTCATTAAGCATAAAATTGAAGTCGTTGTATCAGAAAACATTCTCATTTATCATTAGTTAAATAAACTAAAACAACGAGAATCCGAGAAGAAAATTCATTTACCATAAAAAGAGTCATTGGAAACGAATGGTGAATCTCCCGTCCTTTGATTTCATCTGGCACGATGTTTTTACTTATGGATATGTTCAAGTAGCTGTACAGCAAAGCCAAAAACTTGGCTATTACCTGCACATGTATAATGAACCCAAGAAACTCAGAACTAACAATATGCTAACACAACCTCAAATCTTACTTTTTTTCTTCGTTATACAAGATGAACAACTACATCTCCCAACGTCGAAATCTTACCAAAGCCTCGTAGCATTCCTTGATCGAATCCAAGACCGTGAACGAAACTTTGCTTCCCTGGTAATCCAACAAGCCCACAAAGGAATCAATGGCATATAAGGGGGCCATAAGTATGATGATTATGATGGCCCTTTGCTCCCTTGGTTTATTCCAGCAGAAAAAATGCTCTGAGAGAAGCTGTAGTGAGAAATGCGTTGTGACCATCATACAGAAAGTGGAACCCAGAAGAACAAGTTGTGCAGGATTTGCCATTTTTCTCTGGTTTTTTGGGTCTTTAACCAAAAAAGTGCTGATTCAAGAAGCACCTGCAAAAGGATTCGGATTCAAGTAAAGCACAAAATCCATTTCACAAATCACAAAACCCAATTAGAAAATCATAAACTTGTGACGACCCAAGTGAGAAAAATTTCAAAATTTTCAGAATCCCAAATTTAATCACGCGACAACGAGACAGTCCAACACATAACTCAAAACATATAAAAAAAAAAAGTAAGCTAAGTCAACTGTGAAGTAATGCTAAAGGTAGAAGAATGAATGGACTGACTGGCTGTTTGCTTGCAGAGAAAAACGCTTGCTTCTTCCGCTGCGAAATTTTCTAGCGTTTCTGGAGAGCTATGAGAAAATACGCGACCGGTTTGTTGGTCGGTCGGATCGAGATTATTGGGCGCTGAGAGATGGAAGCGATTGGAGCTCTTTGAACAACGATTGCAGAAATTTAGCTGGAGAATCGAGATGGCACATTTAACTTACAGATATAAATAAATAATATACGCTCAGATGTTAATCAGCGGGGATAGCTCAGTTGGGAGAGCGTCAGACTGAAGATCTGAAGGTCAGGTGTTCGATCCACCTTCACCGCATTTTAGCCTTCTTTTTAAGTCCATTTCTGCCTTTTATTTTTCCCACTACCATTTTTATGTATTCATTTTAAGTTTTTTAATATTAGAGATAAATTAAAATCTGTTAATGTCATGCATCTTTTGTTTGTATTTTTGAATTCATTTTAATTTTTTTAATATTAGAGATAAATGAAAATCTGTCAATGTCATTCATATTTTGTTTGTATTTTTTTAATTTTGAATATTTAAAACTTAGTTGATTTTCGATATGATATCTTTCAACAAAAAACTAATATAGTAATATAACGATGTAAGTAGTGTGTAAAGCGCATTAGATCTTCATGAATGATGTAGAAGCAGTTGATAAAGTCGTCTTGTTTAGCCGGCAAAAATATATAGCTCCTTTGAAATTCAATGCTATTGTAAACACGAAAAAATTCCTGAAACAAGAAACAAGAATACGTGCACAAAATATATTTTTTGTGTTTAATGATTTTGGGGTTACAATCTCTTTGTAATTTGATCCTCTGATTCTATCTTCGTAGGGTGAAGGCTTGTGTATGAGCTGTTGATCCAAAGGGCCGTCGGGGCTTGATCTAGGGATGAACAGTTGATGAACGGATCTTCGAGGGCTTTTGGGCTTGATCTTGAAGACTGGATGTATGGATTTCTTCAAGGGCTTTTGGGCTTGATCTTGAAGGTTGATGGATGAGCGGATCTTCAAGGGCTTTTGGGCTTAATCTTGAAGAACGATTGGATGTGTGAATTTGTTGAGGTTGTTGATCCAAAGGGCCGTTGGGGCTTGATCTTTAGGATGAACGGATGATGAACACTTTCTTCAAGGGTCGTCGGGGCTTGATCTTGAATCGGTGGAAGTTCTTCAAGGGCCGTTGGGGCTTGACCTTGAAGAAGGATTTGACGAAGAACAAAGATAGCTTTCTTGGTCCTTCGAGATTTGCTTGAGAGCTTTAGAGTTTCAAAGCTTCAAAGTTTTGGTATGATGTGAATTCCCTTCTTTCTTTTTCTTCTTCCTTCTTCCTTCCTTCTTCCTTCTTCCTTCTTCCCTGAAATGAATGTCTTGGCCTCCTATTTATAGAATTCCAAAACTTGATTTTTGGATTTAAATAATCAGATGAAATAAATCATTTCTGCCAGATATTGACACGTGTCCTATTTGATGACCTTTCCAATTTATTTCGATTTTTTGTTGAGTCACACGCTACATGTAAAATTTATGTGACACGTGAGCGTTGAAATTTTAATTATTGGTTAACATTCATTTCACCGAAATTTCGATGTCTACAAATGCCCCCACTTCAAGGCGCGTCGTTGACATGTGCTTGTCACGTGTAGAAGATGCGTTTTGAAGTCCCTTAATGTAGATGTCAACCCAAGGGCCGTCGAGGCTTGATCTTGAATTGAGCTGGAAATTTCTTCAAGGGTCATCGAGGCTTGATCTTGAGTTCGACTGGAAGATTTTCTGGTTTCCTCCAATCGTTGATTTCCCACAAGCTTAATCTTGAACTGGGCTGGAAGATTCTTTTGGTCTCCTCCGAAGGTCTGAACTTACTCCTTTTATCTGGAGTTGAATTTGATTCAAGGGTGGTGAACACTTGATTTTGAATCGGACTTGTGATTTCTTCAAGGGCCATTGAGGCTTGATCTTGAGTTCGACTGGAAGATTTTCTGGTTTCCTCCAATTGTTGATTTTCCTTTGTGCTACTCTTGAACTGGACTGGAGGATTCTTTTGGTTTCCTCCAATCGTTGATTTTCCTTTGTGCTACTCTTGAACTGGGCAGCAGGATTCTTTTGGTCTCCCCCGAAGGTCTACGAGCGGTTTCAGGATATGGCAAGCAAGTACGAGGTGGAGGTGCTGACCTGTTTCTTTGTTCAATATTTCCAATTCGTATTGAATACGAATCAGAAAGATTGAAGCTTCCTTGTCTCTTCTCTGGCAGTGTATCAACCGTTGAAGATGACTACTCGAGAGCAATACTAGGTAAGCAATCAGGAATAGATTCCAGGTAGTCGGTTCCAGATCGGAAGACTGACTCCAAGTGCCGCTGACTGCTCTCTTTCACTTTGCCATGCGAGTAATAACAAAGACAAAGGAAAAGACAGGGAAAAAGCATGATATGAGATACCTTTGCTTTCGAAGAAGCAGCGAATGAATCAGCACATATATTTGTTGTGTTTGTCTCCACATGCTTCGATGTATCATTTTCACTTGCCTTACTTGCTCCCTTTGCATAGGTGGTATTTCCTTATGCAGGTTTAGCATCTTCTCTTGTAGTATTTGTCCTCTGATGCAGGAGTTGAATGCAACCTTTGCATTTAAATGGTGCTTCAGAACATTACTGCTCGGTGACGATGAGTACTCGAGAGCAATGCAAGGTAAGCAACCAGGCAAAGGATCCAGGCAATCAATTCCAGGTCAGAAGTTTGATTTCAGGTTCCGACTGATTACTCACTTTCCCCTTGTCCTGCAGGTAAGAACAAGGGCAAAGGAAAAGACAGGGAAAAAGCATGATATGAGATACCTTTGCTTTCGCCCTTGATGATATGAGATACCTTTGCTTTTGAAGAAACGGCGAATGAATCAGCACATGTATTTGTTGTGGCTGTCTCCACATGCTTTGATCTACCGTTTCCTCCTGGGTCATCTGTACTCCAGGTATCTGGTATCTTGTTTGGGGGAGAAAAAATTGAGTATTTCAAGAGGTTTTGCTGGGAGTGCGCCCTCAGAGGTGAGGAAGAGTTGGGCATTTTCTTCAGGTCTGCCTTGCCATAAGAGATGAAGGTCGACATGTATAGGGATTTCTCAATAGCAAGTGGTGGTACTGTTATTTTACCCTTGTCGACAAACGTCTCTTCGATATCTGAACGACGCCTCTTCGATTTCTGAACAAGCGCCACTTTTGACAAAGTTGCACGCGTTTTCTGTAAAGCAGAGAAAGCGTCGCCGAACTTTGCGCTTGTCGGCTAAAGATGTGTAGTTGCGATGATGGCCTCCACGTGTTTTCGACTTTGTCAGATATCTTTTGACAAAGTTGAACGCGTTTTCTGAAAAGCCGCGAACGCGTCGCCAAACTTCACGCAGGAAAATCCGGATTTTTAAATCGGTGGTCGTGTCGCCTTGGCTTTTTATAGCGGTATTGATCACCCCAACATTCACACTCTGAAGATTGCCCATTCTTGAAAAATCGTCTCCGACCCTTTGAAATTTTACTCCATCCCTTCTCTTTGAACACCTTTGAAAAATGACTAACTCATCGAACCTTTGCTTAGATTTGAGTCTCAGCAGCGATCCGGTTGTGCCCCGTCAAGGTAATGTATGGCGCCCTTCTTTTTTATCTTCTAACGGTCCTCTTACAGGTGAAGACTCTGTGATGAAGGACGCAACAACAGCTACGATAGTAGCTAGGAACCTCCTCACTCCTGAAGATAGTCGGCTGCTTTCAGGACGGTCCGATGAGTTGGCCGTTCAAGAATCCCTCGCTCTCAGTGTTCAGTGTGCAGGCTCTGTGTCCAACATGGGCCAACGCCTACTTGCTCGCTCCCGCCAAGTTGAATCCTTGATGGCGGAGGTGGAAAGTCTTAAGCAAGAGATCAAACTGCTTAAGTACGAGAATAGAAGTTTGCATGTGCTTGCAAATAACTATTCGTCGGGCATGAAGAGGAAGCTTGATGAGCTGCAAGAATCCAATGGTCGAATGCAAAGTGACCGTCAAAGTGACCGTCAAAGGCTTGCGGCTTTCTTCCAGAGGCATATTTTTCCTGGCTCATCTAGCGTTCCACCAAGTATTGAGGCCTCTTCTTTGATGCCTCCTGCTTCTGTAGTTTTTCCCAAGTAATGGGGCTTCACGTGAATAACCTTTGTGAAAGCTCCTTTTTTTTTTTTTTTTTTTTTTTTTTTTGTACACATTTGTAATTTCTCGGAGATCAATGGACATACTTTATTTTATTCAGTGTATTGTGCTAAATACAGATAAAACATATACATCACCGTCCATCATCATTCCTTTTTATTTTATTTTATTATTTATTTTTTTACTTTTCTTTTGCTTTCGGTGGTGCTGATCCACCAAGATAGATTTTTTTTTTATTATATTTTTTTTTTCTTTTGCTTTCGGTGGTGCTGATCGACCAAGATAGATATATTTTTTATATATATATATTCCCCACACGGTGCAGGGAGGAAATGCAGAGGAGCTTGGAGTAGTAGGAGGTAAGAGACGGAGAAAGTCTTTGGGTGTGAGTTGCCAAACTTTGATTTTGTCAATCACATTCAAAGGCAGCAGCAGAGGCAAGCAGATGTGAGTTGACAAACTTTGTTTTTGTTAATCACATTCACAGGCAGCAGCAGAGGCAGGCAGATGTGAGTTGACAAACTTTGTTTTTGTTAATCACATTCACAGGCAGCAGAAGAGGCAAGCAGATGTGAGTTGACAAACTTTGTTTTTGTTAATCACATTCACAGGCAGCAGCCATGGCGGAAGTGCAGAAGCCGGAGGCTGAGAATGCGGGTATCCTGGCTGCACAGGTGCTGACTGACCATAGCCTCCTGGAGTGCTGGGTGACTAAGCGGTTTGCCCATAAACTGCAGGATTTGCAGGAGGCTTTTGTGCTGGAGGTGCTTGAGCTGAATCACCCTGAATTCCGTAAGAGGGAGTGTGCCCATCTTGAGGTGGAAAACTTGCAATGACAATCTATAAGTGTATTCCAGGTGACGGTGTCCGGGTGGATTCCCTCGGATAGCATCCTTTCAAAGGTAGCCATAGCATGATCAAGACAGTTGGACTTTCCAAAAGTGTCAATCATGACATTGTAAAAATGCCTATCGGGTCTTACTCCACTGCTCTTCATCTCCCTCAAAACTTGGAACGACTTTTGCCACTCCCCTCTATCGCGGTAGCTGGCAAAAAATCCTGCATTCGCGTAGGCATCAATGAGCAGGCTGTAAGTGTGCTCATCAGGAGAAATACCGCTCTTCTCCATCTGGGACACAATGGATTCGGCATCTTTCAGTTGGCCTGCCTTCACATAGCCTTTGAGGAGGGCATTGTAAGCCCTAGTCCTGGGTTGCAATCCTCCTTCTCTCATTTCCTCAAAGATAGCTTCAGCTTCAACTACCCTGCCGGAATTCCCCAAGGCTGAGATGACAGCAACCAGAGTGGCAGTTTTGGGGCTCAAGCCAGTGGCCTGGACCATGGCTAGAAGGTGCACAGCCTGGGAGGCCTCGCCGGCCTTAGCGAAACCAGCAATGATGTCGTTGAAGAGCTGGCCATCAATCTCAATGTTCTCGGACTCAATCTCCCTGTAGAGCTTGAACATGATTGGGGAATCAATCTTATTGGAGCGGGTGAGGGACTGAATGATCAAGCTGTAGTTGACGAAGTCGGAGCGGTAACCGTCCTGGCGCATGCGGGACATCAAATGGAGGGCCTTCTCGAGGTCCCCGTTGCGAGCACAGGCGCCGATGAGAGCATTGTAGGTGAGGGGAGTGAGGGATTGGCGCTGGGAGAGCAAGAAAGCCTCGTAGAGCTTCTCGGAGCGGCCGAGGGCGTGGATGAGGATGGAGTAGAGGAGTTCGTAGGAGAAGCAGAGGTTGTGCTTTTGGAGCCACGAAACGACGGTGTAGGCAAGTCCAATGTCGGAAGAGGAGTGGGAGGCGCAGAGGGACTTGAGGAGGGAGTGGCAGAGTGGGGAAGGGACAGCGCGGTAGGACTGGGCCGGCTCTGGAACTCGGACGGGTCGAGTGAGGTTGGAGAGGAGGAGGTGGTTGGTGGACTTTGAATTGAGGAACGAGAGCAGCTGCTCCTGGGTGGGACCCTTTGACCCAGCCGCGATCAGGCTCAGCATCACGTAGATGGACAGCGGCGAGTACACGAGGTTCGACTGCTTGCCTTCGGTCTGAACCAGCTGCTTCGTCAGCGTCCTTACCACGTCGTTTTGGTTGATGATGCTTTCTCTCAGATCTATGTTTGCTGTGCGTCCGGTTTCAATAGTGGCGCGAAATTGGGACAGGAAGTGGGCAAATTTAGCGCCATTTCTTGCTGGGTTCCTCAAATTGAAGCCGAAAGCTTCAAACTTTTAGCAGATAGGAGTCCTTTTGCTGGGTTCTTCAAATTGAAGCCGAAAGCTTCAAACTTTTAGCAGATAGGAGTCCTTTTGCTGGGTTCTGGATGCATATTGGTCTGGAGTTGACGAAGATCTGTACTGGAAGAGGTTGATGGATTTGAGCTTCTACAGCAGAGAAGGGGATCGAGTGATGATTCAGTGTAAGGGTGTTGTGATGGGGTTCTTACTTTCCTGGGTAGAATGAGACATCAGGCCCACCAATAATCTCAACGGCAACAACACCGGCCCACTGATAAAAGTCAGCTTAAGAGAGAATAGGGAACTGTTGCTTGATGGGTTTGGGCTCGATGACGAACCTGTTCGTCCCGTAGTTTCTTCTGCTGCTGTTGCTGCTTTTTTTTTTTTTTTTTTTTTTTTTTGAAGAAGAAGAAACTGTAATAATTTTTTTGTAATAAAGAAATTGTAATAAAATTGACTTTCTTTAATGAAACATTTATTTATTTATTTTGATGTGACTGTACTTGAAGTTTTGAAGTTTCAAGTTGCCTACGTACCCTTGGTTGAGGAGGGATCAAGTCATGACGTAGTTCAAATGAGTGATGGTTTTTTTTTTTTTTTTTTTTTCGATGATGATTTTGCCGTACACAGTTTATGCTCTTGCGGGCCAGGAGCGTTGGTGTCGTTTGCAGTTTCAACTCGTGCAGACAAGGAGCGTTTGATGTCGCCTTTTATGCTCGTGCAGACCAGGAGCGTTGATGTCACCTTTTAGGCTCGTGCGAACGAGGAGCTTTTTTGAATTTGTCAAACGATCTTAGAGAGGCATTCCTTGCAATCTTCATAGCAAGGAGTCTTGACTGAGTGATTGAAGAAGTCTTTGGGGAAGAAATCGCGCATCGTGATGGCAACGGACGATCTTTGTGTCAAAACTTCATCATCCTCAACACTTTCATGTAGCTTTGAAGGTTGACGGTAGCTGCTTTGCCCCCTTTCCGATTGGTGAACTTGTGGAGGAGACCTATGTTTCTTGTGCATTTTCTTTGGAGTGACATAAGTCCATCCTTCAACTTCACTTGACTTGACTGACATGGTTTTGGAGCATGCCCCCAGCGGTTGAGGTGAAGATTTTGAGTTCAAAGAGCCAGAAGTGACGGAGGTATAGTTTGATTTCACCACATCATTAAGATCTAGCTCGATGATCCCTTTCTGAGCCAACTTCATGATGAGATCTTTTAGCACAAAGCACTTTTCCGTCGGATGACTAATGAAACGGTGGAATTTACAGTACCTTGGACTGTCAGTACGGTTCATATCTTCCGGCCGTTTGCACTCAGGTAGGTCGATCACCTTTTTGTCAAGCAAGTCTTTCAACATGGCAACCACGTCAGAGTCGGGGAATGGATAAGTCTTCTCCTCAAGCTCCTTCAAAGTGCGTCTACGTATCTCTTGATCACGAAAAGCTTCGGTTTGAATCGCCTTGCCTCGTGTATGGGTTTTGACTGGAGTTGTGTTGAGCGTCATTGCTTCCTTGGTGGGTTTCCACGCAGCCTTATCCACCTTGGGCCCCAAAACTTTGTCATTCTTGTAGTCGGCGATCTGTTCTTTCTTCCCATGACGGGTGATGCTTAACTCCATATCATGGGCGCGGGTGGCTAACTCCTCAAATGTTCGTGGTTTGATGCCTTGAAGGATGTAGTGTAGTCCCCACTGCATGCCTTGAACGCACATCTCAATGGCAGAGGTTTCAAAAAGCCGATCTTTACAATCCAGACTTAAGGAGCGCCATCTATTTATGTAGTTGATGACAGGTTCATCTCTCCACTGTTTCGTACTGGTCAGCTCTAGCATGCTTACAGTACGACGAGTGCTGTAGAAACGGTTGAGGAATTCCCTTTCTAGCTGGTCCCAACTGTTGATAGACTCAGGTTCGAGGTCAGTGTACCAGTCAAAAGCGTTACTTTTCAGCGAACGCACGAACTGTTTGACGAGGTAGTCTCCCTCTGTCCCAGCATTGTTGCAAGTTTCAACGAAATGGGCGACATGTTGCTTCGGGTTGCCTTTTCCATCGAACTGCATGAATTTTGGGGGCTGATAACCCCTTGGCATCTTCAAAGCATCAATCTTCTTGGAGTAAGGCTTTGAGTACAGTACGGAGTCATGCGAGCTTCCTTCGTACTGTGTCTTGATAGTGTTTGCGATCATCTCCTGTAGCTGCTGGATAGAGAGAGATCCCATGAATGCCGTTGCTTGGTCTAGCTTCGGCTTCTCTTCAACTTTCTCCGCTGGTGGCTCCTCTTCTTCGTCGTCTTCTTTCTTTAATAGGCCAATATTTGGGTCGACTTTCACGTCGGGCAACGCATCTAGTTGGTTGACAAGTGCGGCAATCTGCAAGTCCTTTTCTTCCACAGTCCGTGTGAGCTTTGCGATTGCTTCATTCATCTGAGCTAGCTGCTCCTCGATTGAAGTTGCTCCAGTGGTCATGACTTGCATGGTTGTACTGCCGCTTGGATCAGGGTCGGAGAGTAGGGACTCTGAGTATTTCCTTGGGCTTTCGTCTTCTTTACCTTCTTGAACCGTGATGTAGAAAACATCTTGGATATCCTCTTCAGTGCCGTTCTCTTGAGTTTGTTGGCATGAAGATTTTCCAGTGTGGACGATGATGCGCCTCCTTACCTTCAGTGGTCCTTTTGTGTCAACCTCTAGGATTGCTTGGCGCTCCATCCTTGAAGGAATCAAGCTTCGAGCGTCGTCTTTTTCTCCTAACCCATCGAGCTTTTCTCCCTTTGGGGTTGTCCTCCTCTTTCCAAAAGGCTTACCATTATCTTCAAATATTTCTGAAGCTGATCGTCGTAGATGAGAGATAGCTGTGTTGCTTTGTTTCTTAGGCTTTAACAACCTTTCAAAAACAGAGCTTTGGGATGTCGGCGCGTTAAGCCTCTTGAAGACAGAGGTTCGGTATTGACCACCAATGCGATTAAGCACTGAAGTTCTGGAGCTTGAATGGCTCATCCTATTGAAGACCGACGTCCGAGGGGAGGGTTTAGGCTCTTCTTGGTCTTGTTCAATGCTCACACTGATGTGTTGAGCGCTAACTTTCTTCACTTTGCTTGAAATCTTCACGGGTGCATTTGGTGTGAAGCCAAGTCCAGCCTTGTTGTTGTCAACTCCATAATCATGCTCCTTCAACTTCTTTTGAGTCTCGGTGAGGTCGCGATCTTTGTCGTTGACGGTGTTTGAAACCTTCTTTCCAAGATTTGAAGAGGAAGCAAAGTCATGCCTAGCCTTTGACATGAGTTCGTAGGCATTTGGGTTGAAGCCTTCTTCGGTCCTCTTAGTTGGAAGAGAGCTTGGTTTCACTTTGACGCCATGCTGTGCCTCCAGACGGTTGATGAGTCCGGCGGTTTGCAAGTTTTTCTCCTCTGCAGTCTTTATCAGCCTTGCAATTGTTTCCTTCATCTGAACCAGCTGTTTTTCAATGGAGGTAGTGCCGATAGTCATGACTTGTTCTTTGTTTGAAGCCATGGACTGTGCTTGAATATCTTGAACGGAGACAGAGATGAGAGGTAGAGATGGTCCCACTGGGCGTGCCAAATTTGTAAACACGAAAAAATTCCTGAAACAAGAAACAAGAATACGTGCACAAAATATATTTTTTGTGTTTAATGATTTTGGGGTTACAATCTCTTTGTAATTTGATCCTCTGATTCTATCTTCGTAGGGTGAAGGCTTGTGGATGAGCTGTTGATCCAAAGGGCCGTCAGGGCTTGATCTAGGGATGAACAGTTGATGAACGGATCTTCGAGGGCTTTTGGGCTTGATCTTGAAGACTGGATGTATGGATTTCTTCGAGGGCTTTTGGGCTTGATCTTGAAGGTTGATGGATGAGCGGATCTTCAAGGGCTTTTGGGCTTAATCTTGAAGAACGATTGGATGTGTGAATTTGTTGAGGTTGTTGATCCAAAGGGCCGTTGGGGCTTGATCTTTAGGATGAACGGATGATGAACACTTTCTTCAAGGGCCGTCGGGGCTTGATCTTGAATCGGTGGAAGTTCTTCAAGGGCCGTTGGGGCTTGACCTTGAAGAAGGATTTGACGAAGAACAAAGATAGCTTTCTTGGTCCTTCGAGATTTGCTTGAGAGCTTTAGAGTTTCAAAGCTTCAAAGTTTTGGTGTGATGTGAATTCCCTTCTTTCTTTTTCTTCTTCCTTCTTCCTTCCTTCTTCCTTCTTCCTTCTTCCCTGAAATGAATGCCTTGGCCTCCTATTTATAGAATTCCAAAACTTGATTTTTGGATTTAAATAATCAGATGAAATAAATCATTTCTGCCAGATATTGACACGTGTCCTATTTGATGACCTTTCCAATTTATTTCGATTTTTTGTTGAGTCACACGCTACATGTAAAATTTATGTGACACGTGAACGTTGAAATTTTAATTATTGGTTAACATTCATTTCACCGAAATTTCGATGTCTACAGCTATGTCTTCAACATGGTCTCCAAAATCGACTGTATCTCATAATCAAGTCCGCAACTAAACAGAAAATACTACCATAATCAACATCTTTATCAAATCCTTCCTCTTGCAAACACTGCGTCACGGCCAGGGCTCGTAAATCTCCGAAAGTAGGACAGAAGGCTCTCATTTGGAGGTGCACATTTTGCAGATGAGTGATTATTTGGCAAGAAAATATGGAGCCAGTAGCAACGCCGCCAAATTTGCTTGGATCATTAGCGAGATGTGGCAATTAGACAATCGTTCTTGCACATGATTGCACGTATTCAAAGATTATTCGACAATTTCTGTATAGATATATGTTCGACGAATTGTACAGTTTTCAAAATTTTAAAATAAAGAATGCAAATGCTTCACCAAACGTAAAATTTTCACTTATCGCTCAGGCATTGTCAATTGATATAACGAGAGACAAATGAATGCACAATATAAAGGCCAAAATTGTTACATTTAACTAATTTCCAAGGTATGCCAAGGTATATTACGGTCATTAGATGCAAGAAACTCCCGCGAATAACATGAAAACAAGGTCTGGCATACCTTATGTAAAAAATTGAAGTGAGATTGATGCCGCTCCTCCTATGTGTTTTTGAACAACTGCGGTGAGGATATTTCTCGAGGCTGCCATAACCGTACAGTTTAAATGTAATTTCTTGTATGGCAAACAGAAATTCTTGGTGTTCCTGGAAACGTTCAACTTTACAATTCTGCAACGTTTGGTTCTACATTATATGGCTTTTAAAACCTCTCCAAGAACTAGTCCCCACTGAGTCCAATGGGAGCCACCCTGCATTAAAGATCCAACAAAACGAATATTTAAGAAGCAATAACTGTCATGATTACATACACCAGAGTCTGCACTTCTAACGTTTCAAACTTACCCTTCAAATTGCAGAATCGGAGGTCAAGTCTCAACAAGGAAAAGAGACGATATAAAACAAGCACTTACCTGGCAAAACACGGCAAATGGCTCTCTTAATGGTCCATCGCATGAAAGCTCACTTGTACTCCCATCAATGAAGGTTCCATCAGCAAAGATCACCTGGTACATGACAACTAAAGGCGATTGAAAACGAAAGCCTAACTGCAAATTTTCAAGTAACCTTTCAAATTCAAGTTAAATTGAACAGCTGAACTTTTTAATGCAAGATCTGAAACCACTCTCCACATAAGAGCACAGAATGAGACAATGTCACAGTTGATAAAGATTTCAATAATGCTCTTACGCATGCTTAGCTTTCTAGATACAATGAAACTAGAAAGAAGTAGCATTGCCTTCTCAACTTTCCACGTAGGAAAATTGTCAAGTGGTAACTAACATATAGGACCTACTTTCCAGATGAATGCCAATAGCACGCCCTTCGAAACCGCCACAAACACAGATTTCCCTCTCCTAGAACACTATAATTTTTCTTTTATATGAATTGAAATCACAGGCATTTGAAGTTAGTGCAAGCTTGAATGAGGCAGCAGTTGATGAATACGCATAAAATTATCATTGTTAATCTAGCATCCAACCCAATATCATTTGATAATGAGTGAAGAAGGTTAAAAAAATTATATTGAGCGGCAAGACTTGGAAATAATGTTCTCAAAACTTCCACTAATGTGCAGCCAAACTAGGCCTTGAATCTTCTGCTCTAATACCATGTTTAAGTGGAGCATCTAATAAAAAACCAATGCAGACCTGAAAAGGAAAAAAGAAGAAAGAAAAAACCCAAACTAATTCACAATGGATCATGCCCCAAAACTTTATAGATTCGACTATCCTCATTTGCATTTAAGATTAACGAGGCTTTTCATCCACACAATTTTCATTTCATGAAAACCAGACTCATAGGTTTGGTTTAGATTAGGAGCAGTGCATATTAATAGTAGTTGCTTCTGCTGCCTGCTTCCAGGGTTGTAATGCAAGAGATGCAAAACAAATTCTGAGAAGTTATGTAAATGAAATGTAGGAGTAAATGCGGCCAGACCTCTGATGCATATCCAGGAGTTGCACCAGCCACTGGTTTGGTAAATGAACCTACTGGGGAGTTTCTCTGTACAGCCTCGCAGAAAGCAAGAAGGCGCTCACGGCTTCCAAGCTGTACAGCCTGAAAAGAATTACATGAGTATCTGAGATGCTCTTGCTTGTAGCAGGGCATATTTCTCAACTAACATTGTCAATCCGCTAATCAAAACTGTACAACCAGAATAACATTATCATCCTACATGTACAAATAACATTATAGAAATTAGAATAAAAGAAATAAACAGCAGCTTGCTGGTACACAATTTGTTGACCCCAGACGATGTGACTGTTCAGGCAGACCTAAATTTCTTAACCACCAATATAATGTTTTGAAGGTTTGCTTGGCAAAATAAGCTCTAAATACCTGGACTGTGTCATGACGAGGAATACGAGGAAGTGGCTGCACCTTATACCCTCTGGCTGCCATAACTTCAGCTACCAGTAAAGTGCCCTAAGGTATAGAAAAGCAGGGAAAAGAATTTCAGTTCAAAGTTGAAGTAATGACAAATAAAACGTAAACTAGGAAATGCAGATTCCAATACCTTGATAGCCTCGCCTACCATTTGAGGTGAAAGGAACAAACCCTGGAAAAATGCTCGCATAATGTCACCAGGAGTTGCGCCACAATCAACTCCAAGGCCAGGTGCAGACAGACGAGCTGATGCTGCTTTTACCCATTTTTCTCTCCCAGCAACATATCCACCACATGGTGCTATAGTCCCACCAGGATTTTTTATCAAACTGCCCGCAATCAAATCTGCACCCTGAACACCAATAATGACATTTTATTGCCTTTCATCATAAGGAATAGAAAGGGATATATAAAATCTGCACGTACCACCAATGGAGGTTCAATGCTTTCCACAAATTCACCATAACAGTTATCCACCATGACCAAGCAGTTAGGATTCTGCGTCTGGAATGGATAAATACAAATGGAACAACAGTAAACTTTCCAATACAAAGGGGAAAATGATTGACTAGAGTTAACAATAATATGTTTGATATATATCACTTTCAGGCTACTCCAGAATAATAAATTGAACTCATATATATTAGCAACAGTGGAAGTGTAGAAAATCTTTATACACCCCAGTATTCTGGCTACTCAAGGTGAAAACAACACCATTTTGTTAAAATGTCATGCTATCTAATATAGAATGACACCACTTTTAATCTGATCACAATACCTATTGTCACTCAGACTGTGATTAATGCAGATATTCACTTCCATGACACACTCTGGTTACAAAGCCAGTTCCATGAAATTCATAATGGGATAGTCAAGAAACTTACCTTAATTATCTTAATTGCTTGCCCTATATCATCTACACTTAAACTCCGACGCCATGAATAACCACATGACCTCTGTATGAGCGCACATTTTGTTTCAGGTCTCAAAGCATGGATAAGTGCATCCCAGTTAAGGCCGCCATCTTCAGCAAGCTAAAATGACATCAGATATGAGATAGTTCAAAAAACACACCAACAAATCTAAACAAAAATCTTTCCATGTAACTAGTTACATACTGGAACTTCTCGGTATTTCACTCCAAAATCTGTCAAGGACCCCATGCCATGAGAGTCTCTCTTTCCAATAACTTCCTCCAAGGTGTCATAGGGAGGACCAGCAACTGCCAAAAGCTGACATGTAGATTAGTTGAAAGTCTAAACATATTCCAAGGAAATAGGTGGACAAGGAACAATTATGCAGCTGCAGATAATTTTTCAACACGGAGTGCATCTGCATCAAATTAACAGCTCACCTCATCCCCTGGCCTTAGAAAAGCAAATAAAGCACACGTTATAGCATGAGTTCCTGAAAAAAACTGAATGTATTGGAGAAGAGGATTAAAAAAGCATTGTATAAAATCCCATAAAGCAAACACACCACACTATATATGGCAAACCTGTGAGCGAACTATAGCAGATTCAGCCCCAACAATTTCAGCAAAAGCTTGGTCTAGCGCTTCACGTCCCCCAGCTTCATCATGACCATAACCAGTGCATCCGGCAAAGTGCTGATTATAGACAGATGACAATGGCCATGATACCATAAATGAGAAAGTTAATCATCTTATAATTATTAGTTAAGGGTAAGAATTTGATGAAGTCAAGAGACCCAAATAGAGAAATTTTCGACTTTTTTACAGAATTAGCTCATTGGTTACATAAGGAAAGAAAACAGTAAGGCACTATTGTTTCAATTCATGTATTATAACAACTACTACAAAAAAAAAAGTCCTTTGAACAAAGAACAAATCTAGACACGCTTCTACTTACAAACATAGGCAGAAAAAAAATATGCACACAAACAAACAATGGAATGAGATGTATAGATAGCTGCTGCTGCTAATAACATGTTCATCCACTCTATGCATTCTTCCTTCTCAAGGATTACATGAACCATCTTCAACATTATATCCGAATTAAACAAAAAACTACTTACATGTGATCCAACTCGAGCATTCTGGAAAGCTTTAAGAACACGGGTGGTATTGCGTGCAACCAAATTATCCACGGCTCTGAACTCTGAATACAACGAGTCCACTGCGTCCGAAACCTGCATTGCACAGAAATGAAAGCACTTGGGCTCTTATCACAATGAAGCTTTGAGTGCTTAAACCAAACATCCAGCCTTCCAATCTCCACATAATTCCGAGCATGGTAATTGAATCATACACAAGTTAAGAAAGCAATTAAGGGTAATATGTAATTGCAACAGAAATTAAGTAAATATTAATGAATGGAAGATGGGTTAGTTTAGTTGCTCTGAAATTCATGGAAACATAAATAACAGCAAAAAATTTAAAAGGGTTAATCTTTCTCTACCATTACCAAATTTTCTAAGCAACCAAACAGAAAACTGACCGGCAAAGTAACTGAACTTTGAGAGAACACGAGCAGCAATAAAAGCTAAATACTTAGAATTTTGATTTCTAATAAATTCCTGCAATGCAGAAAACTACCTATCAAACATGAACTTGATATATACCTCTGGAACAAAAGGAGAGTCTTTCGCATGAAAATGGTGATTGGTAGGGACTGAGAGTGGAGAGCTTGAGCGATTAGTAGCCCTGGGTACGGAAGCTCTGGCAGTGAGCGTAGGATAAGCAGACGTGGCGCAGGATAAGGCCCACATCGTCAAGTCCTTCGAAGGGGACGCCTGGCCGTGCGACTACGAGTACACAGTTTCTTTGCGGTCGTTCGGACTTTTGAGCGCTTGTGGATTAATCATCAAATGAAAGGATTTTGTATCTCACCTATTCCTTCATTGTATATGTTTAAATTATTTTAAAATTTTTATTTAAAATTAAATGTAAACAATACCTGATAATTTATGATCGCACAACGTATAAAATATGAATCCTCACAAAAAAAATCCGGAGAGGAGCCTCATCCCAAAAGAAACATTTTCTATTTGACCAAAAAAGTAGTAAGTGATTAAAAAAAAATTATTTAAAGTTTAATAGTTGTTTTTTATACAATAATTGATGATAAATTCTCTGAGAACTCGTCGTTTTCGAGATTCAAAATTCAACACCCATGTTCCAAAAATGGGACGAGAAAACTGCTATGTCCCTTACCATCTCAAGGCGGCCGGACAAGGAGAGGTTTCAATTTTCTTCAATTTGTGTGTTATTTTCTTTAGTGGTTCGGTATTTTCTTAAATTACTTGTGTTTTCTTTACAATCATTTAACTAAATCAATCAAAATATTGTGCTTTGTTTTTTTTGGTTTGAAATGGATTCAAGCTAATTAGGTTTTGAAGGTTTTTATTGAAAAATCAACACATTTCAAGGTTCTTTTTGTGCTAATTAATCAAGTTTATATGTGCCTCTGCTCCTAACATTGTAGCAAATCTTTGATGCAACAAGGATGAGATTAAATAAAAGATGTTGGCACTTGGCAGTGCTGAATGTGAAGGTGCTATTGTTACTATTTTATTTCGATATCTACCAATATTTGATTATTTTTCGTTTATTCAGAATGATGAATTGGCACCTCTTGTACATTTTTTGTTTGATCTTCAGGTTATATGAAGAAGAAAACATCCTAAGATTTAGGAGAACATTTGGTGTGTAAGGCTGTAGTTCATAGTTGTATGTCGCAGGAGAAGGACAGTGAGAGGGAGGGCTGAAGAAACGTATAAAGATGCTCAATGCCCATAAGCATTTTAGTGCAGTCTGCCAACCAAAATTGTTGCCACTAATATTTTTTTGGATGGAGAAATTGTTGCCACTTTTTTAGTTTATTTTTTTCTTCATGCAAAATTGTTACTTTTTTTTTTTGGAAAATTATTGCTACTTTTAAATCTGAGCTTAGGATTCATGTTATATTGGCGTGATTTATATGTGTAGGTTTGTTGTTGCTTAAATTAACTACGCTCACTTCAATTTTATTTTGCGTTTGAAAGTAAATCCAAACTGAGGCAACAACTGCAACAACTATAAAAGATAAAAAATAAAACCTAAGAAAACCCACACTAAGAGTACTCAACACTAAATAACATTTTGAAGTACTTAAAAATATTTTCAGGAATGTGTAGTGTCCGTGATAAAAGAAATGTCTCTTATTTTAACGGTAATTTGGTGTGAGTTGATAAAAAATAACTTTGGGTACCCTAGTCACGATAAATAATGTGAACTCCACATATATAATTCCCCGTGATGTTTAGATGCAAAACTGCAACACAATATAAGAATTAGGTGGTTAAGGGTAAAACAAATAGCTTAGGTGGTAATCGCACAAAAATGAAAAACTCCATGCATTTTTGTTCAATTTAATAACGAGTGCCAAAAGGCTAGTTATGAAAATAAGTCTCATCAACCTTAATTTTATGTTGACAAAGTCTATGAGCGCATTTTTTTTTCCTTGTAGTCAATTTGTGTAACTAGCAATATTACTCAGTAACAAAATTGTTATTGATGAGTAATAAGACAAGCTTAAATCTAAGTTCTTGTAATTAGTTTCTATCTTCGACTTGCATGTATAAATTTACCACATGCAAACTCAACAATTTTTTGAAAGTTACTAAATATAAATTGTAATACTTGTTAGTAAATAATAGTTATAACTAAGTCTAGTATCATGGGTTTATAATTAAACAAGGTATTAAATTAATAATTGTACAAGGAAGTTGAGCTTGACCCTAAATCCACAAGACGCTCCCTACTCACAGTGAGTAGGTAGGAAGTAAAAGTTATAGTATTTGTTACTAAGTAATAGTAACAATAATAGTTATTGGGTGACATCAACTAAATGGAATTATGAAACACATATACAGTAAACAATTGTTTTATATATACATAATAGTGTAACCCTATCCATACCAACACTTAGCGCTTATGCTAAAATCAAATCAGGTAACGTTTCTTTATCTCATTTTAGACGGCCAACTTAGTATACTAGGTAATAGCATATTTCTTTGCATTTTCTTAGTTGGTCATTGACATTTTTTTTTTTTTTTTTGAAATTCTTCGTCTGCATTGATTACTATGTTATTTTTTTACTTTCTATTCTTTGTTTGCAATTAAATTTGAATTTTAATCAGAAGTGCTCAATCGCATAAGACTACTAAGTAAAAATCACACGTGATGAGAAATGATTGGGAGGTTTTCAATCTTTATTTCCTTATCACGTTTTTCATTTTCTTTAGATTTATTCAATATGTATAACTTAGCCACGTAGCTGGTGTATCAGTCTGTGAGAAGTAGACGAGTGAATCCTCTTTTCATTTGTCCATTAATGCACACGTTGGAAAGTGTGTAAATTTGTTGTACTATTCTGGCCGTGAGAGCAAATATTGGCCAGTCTTGCATGTTACGGTTTATTCTTAGATTTAAATTTAATTATAATTCTTTATATGTGAAAGGGGGCTTTAGTTCTTCTCTCCATTCATGTATTTAGGCTCTTTTTGAGAATCAACAATAAGTGAGATTTAGAGTGAGGAAAGACAAATATTTTATATAGATTTTTACACCCAAACAACCTTGAAGAGAAGCTTAGACATCAGATATATATGCTCAAAATGGCCCGAGGTAACTCTAATCTATTCAAGAGATCTTCTTTTATATATTGTTTAGAATCATTCATGAAGATCAAATGTCATGCATGTTTAATGATATATGTAATCTGCTATGATATGTTAAGGGAAATGATTTTCATACCTCATTTTCTTCTTTTGAACACTCTTGTTTATGTATATCCATTATTTTTTTTTTATTCATTCAATCCAATAGTAAAACTAAACTGAGGTGTGTAAGTAAAGCAAAGGGGTGTGAAAAATCGCATCTTTGTTGATCTATGGTCGTCCTTTGATGCACATGCCTTTGAACTAGACCAATTTCTTTTTTTTTCCCAATTTTTTACTATTTTATTTATAAGATCCGGATTAGATCTAAGAGCTTTATATGAGGTTTATGAATTTATATAACTTTTGTTAAGAAACAGACTTTAATTGATCGATTTTCCTAACCACTATTGTATTTCGTTTAGTTGTGTTTTTTGTCTATATTTTAGTGTTAACTTTCCAAAACCTTACCCAAATAATTCAAACTTAGTGCATTTTAATTGAATAATTATTTGAATTTATTTTTAATAATTATCGTATATGAGATTAGAACTTATGATAAATCTAATGGGTTTTACCAATAAAATTTACAACGCAACTTACAACAAAAGCACTTTAATTTTTGATCTGTTTGGATGGGATAATTAAAAGTGTTTGCTTGTCCTGTTAGATTTTTTTCCCTATAAGTACTTTTGCATAGCTTCGCAGGAATACTTGAGTTTTAGGTGCACTTCAAAACATGTCTTTTCTTTATAAGTGCAGTTTTCATATACATACCTCATCTGTGACATCCCACATCGCCCAGGAGTGATCCTTATATGTATATTCCCATCCCTACCTAGCACGAGGCCTTTTGGGAGCTCACTGGCTTCAGGTTCCATTGGAACTCCGAAGTTAAGCGAGTAGCGCGCGAGAGCATTCCCAGGATGGGTGACCCATCGGGAAGTTCTCGTGTGAGTTCCCAAAAACAAAACCGTGAGGGCATGGTCGGGGCCCAAAGCGGACAATATTGTGCTACGGTGGTGGAGCGGGCCCGGGAAGTGATCCGCCCCGGGCCGGGATGTGACAATTTGGTAACAGAGCCTAACCCTGGCCGTGGTGTGCCGACGAGGACGTCGGGCCCTTAAGGGGGGTGGATTGTGACATCCCACATCGCCCAGGAGTGATCCTTATATGTATATTCCCATCCCTACCTAGCACGAGGCCTTTTGGGAGCTCATTGACTTCGGGTTCCATGGGAACTCCGAAATTAAGCGAGTAGCGCGCGAGAGCATTCCCAGGATGGGTGACCCATCGGGAAGTTCTCGTGTGAGTTCCCAAAAACAAAACCGTGAGGGCGTGGTCGGGGCCCAAACCGGACAATATTGTGCTACGGTGGTGGAGCGGGCCCGGGAAGTGATCCGTCCCGGGCCGGGATGTGACATCATCTATTGGTAGAAAAGAAAAGACATGTCTATAGTATAATGCCACATTTTTGCTAACCACTTTTAAGCGGTGGTAATGCTAATCATCGTATTTAGCATAATTGGATGAGTTTAAATTTTAAAATTTGTATCTATTCACTACGCATATCTCCATACGGTAATAAATGTGGTGGTAAGAATCACCATTGCTTGAGTGTGATGAGCAAAAATATTTCCATATTATAATTTGAAGTATATACATAAAATTGTCCTAATCCTAATCGATGGTCCTTAATTATTTGCTCTTATTCCTTATTTATTAGTAATTAACTCAAATTACTTTTGTTTAGACTTCACAGTTCATGATTAGGATAGGCACAATCATTCATAAAAAATTATATAAGTGACAATGAAGAAATATGCATATTGTTTAGACCTTTAAAATGGAACTTAAAATACATTGAACCTCATATATTTTGGTTATTTTGAGTAGAAAAATATGTGCATATCAACAAAAGGTGTATGTGTATATATATACCAGAAAGTTTAATAATAAATTTTGAAAAGTGTTATTCACACACTTCAATTTTTACTTCTCACAGTCTTGAAATTTTTGCCATTGATATTTGTCAATTTATTCGACCCGACGGCCGAAAATTGAGAGAGGTGTGTGAGAAGTAAAAATGAGTGTATGGATAGCACTGCCCTAAATTATATTCAGGTAATTAGTGGTACCAATCAAGTACTATCAAAGGCTAGTTGATGAATCACCACAAGGTGGCCTAATGGTTGGGAATGAATTCCAGACCCGTATTCCACAAGTTACATCCTGAGTTCGATTCCTAACGCTCGTGAATAGCGTGATGATGGCTAGGGAGCGTGATGATGGCTAGGGATGACTGAATGTCTTTGTGAGTCTTTTTGGCCCCTAAAAGAATGGACTGCAATGGTGAAGCCACAACTAATCTTTTTTTAAGAAGAAAAAAGGCTAGCTGATGAAGAAAGCAAACTGCATGTCTAAACAAAAACGTTCCATTTTTAGAAAAACCTCGCACTTCTAATGTGGAAACTGATTTTTATACACTCAATTCTACGGTCAAGAAATATAGAGAATGCGTAGGGAGAGAAAATAGTGTGAATAATTTTTTTGATCAATTGTCAACCATGTATCCACCATAGCTACCCCACCTTCTCTCTCTCTCTCTCTCTCTCTCTCATCATTTCCACGTTTTTCTACCTCTGCATGGTTGTTTAGGTGTCATTGATGAGTGCATTTCGGCTTCATTACAACATAAGAAGGTTTCAAACGCATCAAACCCTGCGATAAAAATTCTCACTTCATGTCTTTGTGCTATTTCTAATGAGTTTTCATTGATTAAGTTGATTAATTTCGATACGTATTGATCCAGATCATCTTTTCTAATTATTTTCATCGGACTGGTGCTTTTATTTTTTTGAGTCACAGGTGCAACGAGAACCAGAAATTCATCTGCAGCTGCAAGAAGAGGTATCGAGATCAGACATGAAAATACAGAAATCATGTTCACGGACGAAGATATTAAACCAGTCGAGAACTTATATGGACTTGAGCGAGGTCCAAATTATATTGAAGTCGTTTGTGGCTGTACGAGCAAGAAGTACGGCGATTCTGTTGGAAAGCTGAGAATTTCCTCCGCAGGACAGTTTTCGATTACTTGCCAATGTCTGTCACCATCTTGCAACGAAGGTACTCACTCTAATCTATCGAATTCCCTGATATGGTATCGGTCCATCGGAGAGGTGCTTGTTTTAAACCTCAAATCTGCATTTCCCACTTCATTTTTAATTTGTAAGTTGCACACACACACACACACACACAGCCCTACATTATTTTTCGATCAGTTTGCACTTCTCTATCTCTGGACGGGAACGATGAAGCTGCATGTCATGAAGCTAACTTTGATACACAGTACATTGTTAGCTTATTTCTTGAGAACTAAGTAACCTTTATGTGCAATTAACGCAGTCGGGGTCTTACAAGAGAGGGGGAAGTTGACACCAGAGGAATTCGAGAAGCATTCTAAAGAAGGGGGACCCAGAAAATGGAAGAGCAACATCTGGGTTACAATGGATGAAGATGGTCAGAAAGTACCACTGTGGAAAACTGGGCTGATGAAATTCTACAGACATGCCTCAAACGAAGGCCAGTTAGGTTCTACCATTCGGCGACGATGGAACATTCACAGGGATGAACTGCTGCGCTGCTTCAAGTGCAAGAAAGAACGCAGGTTTCGCCTGCGGACTAAAGAAGAGTGCAGAGCCTTCCATAACGCCTCAAGGAATAGGAGGTGGAAATGTGCTGATCATCCCTATGACAAGTGAGTCCCTCTCCTCATTTTCCATTTTAATTTTTTATGCACTTCTTTTTTATTATTTTCATGTTTACTATCTAGAAAAACTTGGTGATTCACTATACTAGTAAATGTTAGCTTTTGTGAGCCTGAACCATTGATCATGTGTGCGGAGAGATTATATTTTCACATGCACTCGGAGGATTATGAATTCGTTAACGACTTCAAAAGTGTTTTGAAATGCTTAAGGTCCCTTTGTTAACAAATCCTTGGTTCGCCCCTTCTATTGAATAAGTGAATTTTGAATCAAATGTATTGTGGACGGTATTGCATTCATACTCTGACAGCATAACATGCTTAATTGATTGTCGTTAAACCATTAATGATCGTTATGTTTCTAGAAACTAGCTTGAATGATTGAAATTGCTTTTGAACAGTTCCATGGTTCACCTCTTGGTTTGCCTCTGTCGTTGATGAAGTGAACATTCAGTTTAATGTATTGTGTCTTTTGCAGATTAAAAATCTAACATCATACCATGTTTGATTTTCGGTTGTTATATCACTTTTCGGAAACTCTAATCGTACTGCTAATTAAATTAGGGTTTGCAATATCACTTAATAAACCTTATTTATTTATTTTGCATGATAAAGAATAAAGTGTGGTGATGAGGAAGAGCGTGAAACTCGGAAGAGCTGTAGGAGTTGCCCTCGAGTTTCGGCATGCCAGGGTTGCACCTCGTGCGTGTGTTTAGGGTGTCTCAATTGCCGCTACTCGGACTGCAACTGCCGCACCTGTGTTGATTTCATGCACAACGCCAAACCCTAATTAAACTCATCCCTCCTTGTATTAGCTTTAATTACCTCCTTTTGCTTCGATTTCAGAACAAGGTTATGGCTTATTTCTTCCTCCTACTATCCATGTTCATTTGATGAGTTTATGTTACACATTGTTTTTGGTACTTTTATTGCATGTTTACTTGGAATCGGGAAAAGTCGTGAATCATAGAATGCAATGAATGAATAGATTTTGAGATCAACCAGCCCCCCTAATTGATATGATTTCGTGTATTAGATTAGAGATTTAATTAAGTGTATAAATGCCTGCTTAAACACATGAAAGTCAAGAATCAGAATAACGTCGATACTTAACTTATGCAAGTAAAATTGTGGATGAAGAGAACCCAAAACTTTAAGTTGGGAGGGTACCACAAGGGAGGTTTGTACTAGCGCCCATGTTCAGAATTAGAAAATAGACAAGGGGTTTAGTTGTCTATTTCCAGATTCAGCTTTGGAAGCTAAACTAGGGGTTGCTTAGTTTAGATGCTCACAGGCTCAAAAATCATTTCATGAAATTACAAGAAAACTTCATAAACTATATACAAATTTGCCACCAATAACAAGTTTGTGCCATCGCACTTTTTGAGTAGAACACACAACGGTTTAGTAACCTCTCAAACACCCGATGAAATAAGAACAAGCTCATCAATGCATCAATACAAATGCTATATAGAAAAGAGGAAGATAAATAAGAGAGAGTCTGCATATTCAGGATGAAATATGAACACAGACAAAGAACTTGGCATTCAAAAATATTCGATTAACTTTCAATGTCTATCGATATTCTGTTCCCTATTAATATGGGAAGGTGTACAAGATCTTCAACCTAATCAAAATTTCATACCCGCATGAATGGTTGATGACTCTTCAGTCAACCCGCTACCTGAATCAAGGTCAGACTAAAACATGTTCTACAGAAATGCATAAAATGAATTTTCACAGTTTGACTCCAAGAGATCAATTTCTCTTAAACCTAATGAATTGCCTAAATGGCTCAATGATATACAGAAGTGTGCACCTGAACATGAAACTCCAAACGATGCACAAAAGTCTTTGAAACTGCAAGCAACCTACTGTCGTCCAGCGGACATGTGATTCCTTCCCCTTCCTCTTCGAGCATTACCAATGCTAACTGCCAAGGAGTTACCTAAAGTTCCTATGGCACTAGGTCCCATCAGCTTCAAGCCAAAAACTTTCACCAAGTATGATAGCCTACTTTCATCTCCTCCTGTCACCAGTTCTAACCCACATGCTTGTTCACGAGATATAAATGTGTACAGCTGCAATGGTATGGTTAAGGCATGTTGGGAGCTGCTTGTTAGCTCTTGTTTATAACTGTCTTCCCTACTCCCAACACCAACTCTCATAAGCCCTATTGATTTTGGGTCATCTGTTGAAGGATCAAATACACATGAAAAGTTCCCAAATTCCAAATCGGGCTTCTCAAATAGATCTTCCAGCATATCATTGCTTGGTCCAACATTCTTTTGTATGACTTTCCTCAAATAGTTTTGACTACGCCTTGTGGCACGATATATGCACGAAGCCTCTCTTAGGCCACTCAGAAAGGCCCCATGCATGGTAGCTGGATGTTGCCTAGTTGTGGCCTCGCCTGCAAAGAACAGCCGGTTTCCCACACTTTCGGCAAGCAAATCATAGTCACTGCCAGATGACTGTACTCTAACATGAGAATATGAACCATAGGAAAGGGGATCACCACCCCACCTTGTACAAATGGTTTGAATTGGATTAGGCACATCAATGCCCTTAGGAGTATATATACCTGAAGTGGGAATGAAAATTGAAAACTAAAATCTATAAGACACAAAGGAAGATCTAGATGGAAGCCTTGCAAACTTACCCAAAAAATGACGACACAGAAAAATGAAAAGAAGGGAACTACAAATCAATCATTTACGTAAAAACATACCTCTGAGGACGCTTAAAACTCGATGGAGCAATATTGATGGCTCTGTGCACTCAAATGTCTCTGCAGCTTCTCCCGCCACCAGTGCAATGAGAACTGGACCTCCAGAGACAGTATGGTATCCGTAGAACAAAAAGAACTCTCCACGTTGATGGCTATGTTCATTGAGACATCCAAAAGTATCTAGTTCTTCACCCCAGAAAACATGAGGAAAAACCATAGCTACTTTGTTCAGCAGACCAAATCCCAACCTTTCAATTGCTGCGAGCTTTCTTTGGGGCAACTCGGGTTCAAATCTGATAGAACCCTTTTTCAGAACACCAAGAGGAACAGTGCATAGGACCATGTCCCCTCGAAACACTTGGTCCCCTGCAATAACTTCAACCCCTTCATCTCCATACCTAATAGTATTGACAGTCTTTCCATAGAATATGGGAACTCTTTCACACAGTGCTCTGATCAATCTCCCATTACCTCCAGCAAGAAAACAGTGGTCCCCACCCATTTCATAAGGATCGTCCTGATCCCAGTAGGCAGCTGAGAGATTTGATAGACATCCAGCATTTGCATATTCCAAATTTGCAAGATGCCAATCAAGAAGTTGCTTCTCCTCAGTGCTTCTAGCAACAGAATACAACTGCCTCAGTTTCTCCAAAACTGAACCCAGAGATATATCATTTCCAAACCCACCCATTGTCTGTCGGAGTTCCATGACTTTGTCAAGCAACTTATTAAAGATGACTTCAATGTTAGAGTCAATGTCCTTATCAACAGGTGTTCCATCAGGTTTGTACAAAGGACACTTATCTCTGACCTTATGAAGCGGAATAGAAAGTTGCCTCGCCAGAACTCCAAGTGGGTTAGCATGGATGCCAGTAATGACACTGCCGCCAAGATCCACAGCAGAAAACTTTCCATCCTTCCCCATCTTTTGGGTGTAGACTCTTCCACCTGGTCGATTCCTACCTTCTAAAACAGCCACCTTGAAACCCAATTGCATAAGCTGCCTTGCAGCCGCTAGTCCAGCAAGTCCGGCACCAACAATGATGACAGACCCTTCAGTTACCTCCTCTGGCATATTAGCCATAAATGCTGGTGCAACCCCAAAATTGATGTATCCATTATACAAAAGAAAATCATAAGCTGAAGATATCAAATGTTCATAGTCACCACTCACAGTTTCTTTAATCTGCCCTTTTGAGAGCCACACTCGCACATTACTCCGCCATCTTACTAAAATATGATTTCTCACAACAATGTAATCATTCTGCTGCTTCCCACCCAACTCGGTGACCACCCCAGCTTGTTTTTCCTCCTCAAGCAGCTCATCAATGGGGAACCCGAGGGACAGTGCTATCATGGCCTCTGTTTCAGTCTCTTTCTCCAAATCCACCTTTGTTCCCTTCCTTTTCTTAAAAGTACCACCTAAATGCTTCTCTATTATATCATCCATCAAATTCTCATCATAATTGCGCAAACTTGCTTTCTTCCTCAGAGACCGCTTAGAAACAGAACCATCTGAACCCGGTGTCTCCATTACCCCAGACCGTGCCCTCTCCACGACAACTTCTTAACCCAAATCAAGTAATCAGCTCAAAAACAAATAAAAAACACAACACCCCATTTTGGCATTTCATTTCAAGCAATTCCCTCACGACCCATTAACAGGATGTTTTCGGATTCTCGAACTGAGACATTGATCATCTTTACACACAAATTGAACAGAAAATTCACATATATCAATCCATATCCTCAAATCCCATGTTGTTTCTAACCCCAACTACGGTATTCAACCAAGAAAGTCACTGTTAATATCACTCAGACTGACAGTACGAGCTACCATTAATTTAAATTCGAGTCCTAATTTCCCCAATTTTGTACCCAAAATTCAATTCAGCAGTAGGTGTAAAATACAGTAGAAGTTTGTTACATGTTTAGGGAAATTGAAAGTGAAGGGCGACTCACCTGGTTGGACCGAGTTGAATCGGATACGGGACGATTTGGAAGGGTTTGTCCAGTAGGAGCTAGGGTTTTTCTGGTGCGAGCATACGAAACGAGTTAACCGAACTGGGGGATTGGAGGGAAATAAAGGGACGGTGGGCTTAGAGAATGATGATCAACGCCGGACTTGCAAAAGAGGAGATCCACTCACGAATCGTTTGGGCCTGAACTTCTAGACAAGTTAATAGTTTTAATTAACTTTGTTAAAAAAAACCCAAAAACATAGTTTTAACCAACTGAAATCCAAGTCACTTTTTATGAGCATTTATTTTCTTTACTGTTGTAGGGTAAAATCCGTCATATCTGTGTTACAAGCACACCAAAATTTGATTTCCTATAAGTACCTATAACAAAAATTTATTTCTTAAAATAAATCGTTAATTAGTACTGAACATCTGATTAACCCTTTATAATACTATTCTTGTAGTTGTTTCGTTAACGTTAGTGAGCCTAACAGATATTCAAGGTTGAAAATATTAAGTAGTTATTTGTAATCTTTTAAAAGGTTTAGATCAATTTAAAATCACCCTAGTGGTTGGGTAGTTATACGAACCTAATCCTTAAATTTAAAACTTTCTTAGGCCATTCTTTGAGGGAGGACTTACATGAAACAGGTTTATTATGTCACATATCTAATAATACATTGCCAAGTGCAAGTTTTTCTCCATATGGCAATGTATTATTGTAAGTTGCTCTTTACTTGAGGAATGCCTATCCAAAGATATTAAAAGATGGACTCAATTAGGAAGATCCCTAAATAAACAAATGCTTATGTTGTGACCCTGAATCCATGAGGTTATTATTGTCAGAATATGTAGCATAGATTCACTGCCAGGTTGCTAACAAAGAACATTACTCTTAACAAAGGGAAATTTTATTTGAACTCATATAACCCTCTTTCTACACCCAACTTACTCTCTACACCCATATCATTTTTAATTAAAGAATTAATATTTCTTCAAACCCAAATTTACTACCAAAATTACTCTCACAAACCCAATTCAAAATGTCAATTTATTTTTGCACCCATTTAAAAAATAAAATATCAAATTACTAATTTGGTGAAATTTCTACTTGTTTACGAGAATGAAAGCTTTCGAGTTTCTACTAAATACCTTTACTCATTCTCTCTCTGAAAGAGCGAGGATCCTCTTTGTGAGGATCTCGGGGATCCTCAAATCATCGTTTATCGTACATCGTGCGGTCAGTTTTCATTAAGTACTGTTTATATTCAATTTTAAATTAAAAAAATTACAATAATTTCTAACAGCATGATGTACAGTGAACTAATGTGATTTGAGAATCCTTGGATCCTCCTTCTCAGGCTCTTGTCACGTCAGAGCTCCCTACTGTAATTCACATAACTGCTCATAATGAAATCAATTATCAGGGCAATTTTATATTGTGTTAGTTTAAGTTTCTGAATCTCTCTCTATATCCAACCTCCAATGTTCCTCATGTAATTCTCACCACTACTAGTTGAGTGGCTTCGTCCACATCAGTTGGTTGGTTGTGTAATGGACAAGAGTCTACAAATTTTTTTGCTCACTTTGTAAAACCCCACCGAGACTTGCTGAGAATCATCTATATCTTCTTCGTCGAAATGTTACTTAGAATCTCTTCATAATGAAGTATTAAAGTCTTACACTGGAAATACATCTCAGGCGGGGCGTAGTCATAACTGACGGTTATCTGTTGAAGGTGTTATTGGAAAGGGTATATATGGTGTGACAAAAATGGATGCGTTCTCTGTACCATCTTCTGCCCCTTCTGCAGTAGCCATAATAATGCGTGTGCCGCCTCGAGAACACTCACCTCGTTCTCAAGTTGGGGAAACACTTCTTCTCCGTTGAGATATTCAACTAAGAACACAGTCCATGTCCAAGGAGAGACTTTGCCACCATCTATAGTGAAACCCAAAAAATTCATCTTCTCAGCTTCTTGTGTTGAAGGTGTGAATTGAAAAAACCTATTTTTCCAACTCTAAAACTATTTGAAATCAAACGAAAAAAAAAATGAATAAATCGATTCATGCCTTAGTTGAAGGATTCAAAACCACCATACCTGGATACAAAAAACTTGTTTTCTCTACAAGCGCACTTACGATTTTAGCAGAATGAAAGTAGGATAAACATTGCTTGATGTTAGGGTTTAGTTTGGCTGTGAGTTTATTGATAAATTTTAGTTTATTTGTTAATTTCATCTTGTACTTGATAGTAATTATACAATATGGTAAAAATGATGATTCACATTTAAAATTTAAGTTGAGTGTAGAAAAAGGTTGTATGGGTTCAAATAAAATTTCCCCTTAACAAATAGCATGAACAAGGTGTTGGTTTTAGGGTGTTAGGATTTTACCCATCCGTCCAGGATTCAAAAGTTCTTCCTTCCTAAATTATTGTAATAATTTCAAAACCTCCTCCCTTCCTTTATTATTAAACAAATACAAACAAGGTAAAATATTGTTTAAGTTCACAGGATTTTTTTTTTTTTTTTTTTTGAGAAAGTACGATATTCATTGAAAAAGAGAAAAACATACAAAGCATGAAGGATACGATGCATAATGAGTCTCGATAAAAATATTGCCGGAAATTTCAACCTAAAAAGTTCACAAGATTACAATTAATTAAATATTCTCTCACTGTGAGGAATTAATATTTAGATGCAATCTCTCATGGCCAACCTTTAATGAAACTACAAAAGCTAACATTTCTTAAATAAATTTCCATTGATGTGAAATTTACGACCCCCTACGTGAAGAGATCCATTAATATGGCACTTAAAAACGTCAATGAGGGAAAATCAACTTGGCAAATCTAAGAATTTTGTTCTATTTGATGAATTTATTTTGTTTTGCCTAAATCTTGTTATTTTCGGTTGACCCCTCTTGATAGATTTTCTGGTTCTGCTATTATGTGTACCGCATTTGTACTATGTTTCTAATAAAAGTGAGATTTCACGTAATTGTATTGGTGAATGTTATATTTATCAAAGAGATAAGATTTTTGAACCAAAATAATTCTTAAGATTGACATAATTTCTCACTCTGACCACTGAAATATAAAATCCATAATGGATAAGATTTGATTCCTGATTTTGTCCCATTTCTCTACCCTTTTCCACCTCATCTTCCTCCTCCCCGAAGACCCATGTACCTTCACCGCCTCCGACCGTCGTGGGCACAGATCGAAGCTCCAGTGACTGTGCGGATTTGGAGAATCGTCAGCTAGCGCTCAATAAAGGCACCACCTGCTCTTCTTGGAATTACTCCGGCCAGAGATTAGCAACTGGCTCCGTCGAAGGAACCCCCGCCATTTTTAACTTGCGCGACCCTTGCTTGTTGTCCCCCTTTTCCTGCACCTCAAAATCCAAGGTCCCTCACTCCATTCTGCTTGAATTGATGATTTTCCTCCTTTACATATCAACAACAGCAACTGCTCCCCTTCTTCATCGCACATCAGCTGCTCCCCTTATCTAGTCACCAAATTACTCAATTTTCTCATTGAGTTTTTAATTCAGACTAAAATCTCAACTGTGTTAATCAATTTCTTCGTCGCTGCCTCCCAGCATGGAAAAATCGTGCAAATTTACGAGTTTGTCAATTTCCTGGTCTTTGAGCAAAATTTGTTTTTGGGATTTTGATTTTCAGTTTCTCTGCAATCCATGTATGATTTGCTCTAGAAAGCCATGAATTTTCAATTATTTTCATACTGCTAAAAGTGATCGTGGTGGCTCTGATTTGTGTGAGAGAAAAGATCATGGTGGCTGGCAGGTTTGAGATTTTTTTTTTTTAAGTAAATTAAAAAAGACAAAATAAATAGTAGTTTGTGGTTTAGTACACCAAATGTTCCACTGATTTTGTACTGCTTAGTCCAAGGCAAGTCAATTAACTTAGCTCCTAAACTTAGTTCAGTTCAAAATAATTCGGTGCAACAAACACTCTTTAATGGGTTATGTAAGTAACAAATAAAGAAAGGTTGAATAGGCATTTGATTCCTGGTCAGTTTGATTTTTTTTTTTTTTTTGTTAGGGGAAACTAAATCAGTTTGAAATTTGTATGCATGCATTTGTGTATCTTTTGTGGCAAATTTTTGAGTAGAAATATCTTCTACATTGTCCCATATTGACCACCACTAAAAGATTTTCTCACTTTATAATGCTTTGTCTTTATTAAAAAGTGATTGGACTAATGGATTTTGGAGAGTAAAATTCGGCTCAACCTTGAGTTTTGGGCTTTAGGTGTCTCCCAAAAGACGTATCCCATATCATACATGTTGCGAACAGGCATAAAGCAATTATATATACATCCATTTGCATGACATTTAGAATACAAAAAAAATCAAATTCTTCTTCTACAATTTTTAACCTTCTTACTGAGAGAACCACAAAGAAATTCGCCAAAAGTCTAGTCTTTCGGTGCCAAAATCGATTTAGATCATTGAATCCTGGTGAAGCAAACGTCCATAGAACGACAAGCACAGTGTAGGGACGAAATTCTGTTTTAAGGACATTGCGGTACGCAAGCCTCGATATTCAGTTTGTCTGTTTAATATTATTTCGTTTTATTCATAATCTGTTAAATTATTTATTCACATTTATTATTTATTAGCATATATAAATTTATCATTGATTGTTGATATTTATCCAACATCTTTGCAGTAAAAGAGAGATATAATTTCATACATTTGACAAGCATTCAAAGTATTGTCAAAGTTTCCAACAAAAGAAAGAAATTTTTTTTTTCTTCTCAAAGTTACAAGATGTTGGTTTACATGTAACAACATTGGCAGGAGCGAATGTGCTCCTCACTATGCGTTCAGTGGTGGAGGCAGCATGGAGTCCGCCGTCCACAACTCTAACAACTTTAAAACTCCTATATATATTTGTACGTGTATTGCATTTGACTCTATAAATATCTAGGGCAAACTAAATTACAACTTTCTCCTACTTTTTTTGTCATCCATGCCTTCCTTTTCTCTTTTCTTGTGTGCAACTCTATTATGCGCACCAAATGCTCAATAAAATGCCTCAGTTGACAAGCATTTACATATCATAGTAGTTGTTGACATATGTTTCCATAAGCCTTTAGCAGATGTTGGAAAGAATCAACAAGTTCCTACTAGGTGTTGGCCGAAATAGTCTAGTGATGTCTTTTTGATCGAAATCATAACCCCATTATTTGAAAATCCTATCTCTGCCACTATATGCGTCTGAATTCTATGTTTCCATAAGCCTTTAGCAGATGTTGGAACGATTCAACAAGTTCCTACTAGGTGTTGGCCGAAATAGTCTAGTGATGTCTTTTTGATCGAAATCATAACCCCAGTATTTGAAAATCCTATCTCTGCCACTATATGCGTCTGAATTCAAATATCTATTCTCATAATTTAAATTAGCTTAAAACTTTAAGCACCACAAGTAAATAAAAAATAAAAAAATCTTTCCTCAACGTGTCCATTCATCGTACATCATGCGGTTAGAAATCATTTTAAATATTTTTATTTATAAATAAACATAAAAAGTACTTGACAAAAACTGACCGCACGATATACGATGAATAGACACGATTCATGGATCCTCAGGATTTCCACCAAAAGGATCCGGATAGGATCCTGTTGGGTCCTAGCCTACTACATTTCTCTAACACTCTGCAATCATCCTTGATAATTTTCTTTACGGTTAAGTTGTAGCTGTTAGCTCAGCTAAGTTGTACTATTGATTTAAGGGATGGTGGCACCATAAACCAGTCACTACTAGGAATTTGAATATAGGACACGGTTTAATCCGTGCCTATATGCATCAAAGGATTGGTAAATTAAAATGCAATGAAAATAAATTATTATATAAACAGAAGCAGTGAGGTTGCACAACACAATAATTCAAGAAGCTGCCACCGTCTACAACTTTGCATCGTCCAAAACTTAAACCTTATTGATAGCACAGTTTTTTTATTTTAAAGAAAAAAAGGGGATGCAACACGAGAACTTCCCAGGTCATCACTAGCACAATTAATTGGTATTAATTATTAAAACACAATAAATAACACATTCTAATTAAGATTCTAGCAAATATTTCTCCAGAAGTTGAACGTAACAAGTTACAGGATGCATTGCAATCTCGCTGCAATTAACTTCTTCTTTCTCAGTCTCGTATACCACTTTCATATCAACCAATGTCTCCTGCTCTCCTATTTTCTTCAGTTGGAAAAATGTGGTCAATGCCGAAAAATTGCGCAGTGTTAGCGCCGGGCCTTTTATGACTTGTAAAGCATATCGATAATGAGACTCATCAAGTTCCACAATCTTTTCTGTCTGTGCTCCATTGGACTCTACACGATCTGACAATTTTTTTTTTAATTAACATCAGGGTATCAATTTGAAAACCTTCGCCAACTTTTCCTTAGCCACAAGTCCAAAAAGGGTTGGAAAACTTATATACGATTGTTCAATTTAATTAGGGTACTCATGGACGGAGTGTTAAATGACAAACTGAGTGTGCAAATGACTTTCCGGTTATTAACGAATAAAAGGAATGAATAGATGCATCAATAAGAAATTCTATAGGATCATGTATTTGTGGTTTTGCACTCAATTATATATATAAGTGAAAGTGATTAAGCTGGAGTACTCACAAGTGGCAAGGTTGAAGCGCAGAACGGAACCAAGGCCACCATCTCCTTCAATTACATCGATACTGCGGACACTAGACATTATCTTTGGTATGACAGTAACTGCATCCAAAGCCATGGCTTTCCACAGGGCTTCAACTGCAACGCCGACTGTTATCTGATCTTGTTTCGTTTTGACAACCATGGCTAAGCTCTCAGATCGAACCCCGAAAATTTCAGATATGGAGCAATTTGATATATAATGTGATCGAGGTACATGGTAAGATTAATTATTTATAAAAGTTGAAAGGCATCTTTTATTCAACAAGTCCAAACAATTCCCCCTTGTTTTGCCCAAAAAAACAGAAAAAAAAGGTCCAAACAATTCAAGAGCTGAGGAGCAACTTTCATTCATTTTTTTTTATACAATAATGTATTTACAATAAAGAGCGGAGGTTTTTGGCTGAGTGACACAATACCAACTTGTTGTCTATGAGAGTTTAATTTAATAAGATATTGTAAAAAATTTATAATTGGAAAGAAATATGCTAAATGACATTTGGTTCAAGCTAAACTACAGATATTGAACGAAAATGGTCCCAACTGCTTAGTGAATCCTATTGGTTTCACTATTATTAAACATAAACATTAGGAGGGTTATATTATGATATTGCAATTATTGTACCATGCTGATGTTATGATATTGTAGTGATTGTACCATTCAAATGTTAAGATAGAGTAATGATTGTACCACAACTGTTATGATATTGTAATTATTGTACCAAGTCGGGATTTACATCATTTTTATCTTTTTGTCTTTCTGTTGGCATGATGTCTATAATAATATATTCATAAAAAAAGTAAAGGTAAAATCAATTAGTAATATAGAAAATAATCCAACCTCTTATAAGTCATTGCAAGGTTTCTCTTTTTATTGATGTAGGATTCTTTTACCTTCATATCCTCATACCCCCCTCACGTATGACAAATTTTTAAACCAAACACATGGACAACATGAATTGGATGATGTGGAGCCAGTGGCGTAGTCAGAATTTTCAAATAATGGGGTCATAATATCAACCAAAAAAAGCTTTATTGGGCCATTTCGTTGAGCACCTAGTAAGCACCAGTCTGTCTACAAATGCTGAAAGTTTATGTCCACATATGTCGACTACTGTTATTTGTAGAGGCTTGTCGAGGATGGATGTATGATACTATGGAGAATCTTGAAGATTGCCAAGGTTTTCAACTAAGGTATGTCACCAAGCACATGACGTGCACAACAGAGTCCCACACAAGAAGAGAGAAATCGAAGACAAATATGATAGAAGAAATTAGAAGAAGTAGGAGGAGATTGTAATTTAGTTTGTCTTAGCTGTTTATAGGGGTCCAATACAATATACAACCAATGACCCCATGCTAGCTCGCCACTGTGTGAAGCATGTGTAACTGTTGGGCTACACAAGTGGATCAACCTACTCTGATATCCAATAGCCAAGGTCGTTCACTCCCTCATGCTTGAATTGATGGTTTTTCTCCTTTACATTTCTGCAACAACAACTGCTTCCCTTCTCCATCGCACATCAGCTGCTCCCCTTATCCTGTCACCGAATTAGTCAATTTCCTTGTTGATTTTTAATTCAGACCAAAATCTCAATCGGATTAGTCAATTTCCTCGTCGCCACAGCCCAGCATGGAGGAAATCTTGCAAATTTACGAGCTCGTCAATTTCCTGGTCTTGGAGCAAAATTTGTATTTGGGATATTGATTTTTAGTTTCTCTACAACCTAGGTATGACTTGCCCGAAAGCCATGAATTTTTCAATCATCTTCATACTGCTAAAAGTGTTCGTGGTGGCTGCGATTTGTATGAGAGAAAAGTGATCGTGGTGGATGGTTGATTTCAGTTTTTTTTTTTTAAGTAAAAGGCAAAATAAATTATAGTATGTGACTTATTTCAGCACTGCACCATACGCTTTATTATTTTTATATTACTAAAGTTAGTCTAGTCTAAAATAGTCCGGTTGAATAAACACATTCTTATGGGTTATGTAAGTAACAAATAAAGAAAGGTTGAATAGGCATTTGATTCCTGGTGTTTTCAGTTTGAAATTTGTATGCATGCTTTTGTGTATCTTTGAAGTAAAAGAGATGAAATTTCCCCCATTTGTCGAGCATTCAAAGTTTTCTCAAAGTTTACAACAAAAGGAAAAGAAAAAAAAAAAGTTTTCTCAAAGTTACAAGATGTTGGTGTATATGTAACAACATTGGCGAGATGGAATGCGCTCCTTATTAGCAAGGTTCTAAAAAACGCTAGGCGCTAGTCGGGCAGCGGGGTAGCGCCTAGCGCCTAGGCAGATTTAGGTAAATTTCTTGTATACCTTGTAAATAAGTGTATATTGACACTTACAAAAAATAATACTTGTATGAAATTTATGGATAAGATAATAAAAGAATGATAAAATGGAAAAAGAGTATCCAACAAGTCCAAAATTTAAAAACACATTAAGCATATATGTCATATAACCATAGTGATGAGTATTGTAGGATGACACATGTACAACAAGTTCACAATTTAAAACAACATAAAATGCAAAATAGGAGGAAATTAAGGAAATATAGTAATGTAAGACTTAATCTATGTTTTTAATTTTTATTTTTTAATTTCAAGAGATAAAAAATAAAAATAAAAACCGCCTAGCCACCTAGCACCGCCCAACCCACCTAGGCGCCGACTAGAGCCCAACTGATTTTTTCCAGGCGTTTTGCATGAAATTGCCTCGGCTCCAACCCTCCTAGCGCCTAGGCCCTTTTTTAGAACACTGCTCATTAGGCATTCAGTGGCAGACAGTATGAGGTCTATTGTCCATGACCCAACAACTTCAAACATTCTTATATTTGTATATGTATTGTATTTGACTTGATTTCTTCTATTTTTTTTTTTTTTTTTGCCATCCCTCATTTTCTCTCTTATTACGTGCGACTCTATTATGTGTACTAAATGCTCGATGAAATGCCTCAGGTGACAAGCCTTAGCAATCTTCAACATTGCTCTATAGTTTCTTGTAGCCACCCTTGACAAGCTCTTACATATTATAGCAGTTGTTGACATATGTTGGCATAAGCCTTAGTAGATGTCGACAAGAATCGACATGTTTCTACTAGATGCTTGACGAAATGGTCCAATAAAAATCTTTTTAGTCGAAATTATGACTATATTATATAAAAATCCTGACTCCATCACTATATATATGCGCCTAAGTTCAAATATCTATTATCGTAATTTAAATTAGCTTAAAACTTTACAATATCACTGGTATAAAAAATAAAATAAAATAAAACTTTTCTCGAAGTACAACTCTAGTTCCTAGTCTTCTACATTTCTTTGATACTCTGTCATCATCCTTGACAAATTTGTAGGGGTGTTTTGATAGAGGCGCCTCATTTTTCAATTTTGTTGATTAACATCTGTTCCTTTTAAGAATTTGATTAAATATTTTTTGTACAATATTGTTAGAGGTACATTTGATTACCTATAATATTGGTACATTTGATTTTATGGTAATTTGGATTTTTGGTACATTTTATTTTTTGGTATATTTAGAATCTAAACATACCAAAAGTTGGTACGTTTATTTTCAAATTTACCATAAATTTTTTTTGACGATATTATTTACACCGGGAGGGAGGTGGACTTAGCCTCACAATAGGCTAGCAATAATATGGTTCAAATTTGGCTTTGGCGAGCATCGAACCTAATATTTCTCATTTACAACTGAAAAGGAATACCAGTAGACCGTAGTACTAAATGACAAATTTACCATAAGTTTGAAATATATTTTTTTAATAACTATATGTAAAATTTTAACAAATTCATGAAAGTTTCTTACTAAAGTATTAATGACTTTTCTTAATGAAGGAAAAGACGAATTAAATTTGATAACAGAAATAAAAAGTTAGATAATGAGGAATTAGCTAAATTAATATTTTTAATAAAGCAACAAATTACAATTCCTAGGTTGTAGGAAATTAGTTGTTAGCTAGCTTAAATGGATTAATGTTAAATAAATAGAAAATGCTGAGTTAGCAACTTAGCAAAGCATTTTAATCAAATTTTTTTTAAAGAAACAAATGTTTAGTCTAAACAAGTTGAAAAAATATAGGAGATTCTAATTACTCTTTTTCTTTACGATTAAGTTGTAACTGTTAGCTCGGCTAAGTTTTACTATTGATTTAAGGGATGCTGGCACCATAAACCAGTCACTACTAGGAATCTGAATACGGGACACGGTTTAATCCGTGCCTAATATCCTTCAAAGGATTAAATTTAAATTCCGTGAAAATAAATTATTATATAAACAGAAGCAGTGAGGTTGCACAACACAATAATTCAAGAAACTTCCACTGTCTATAACTTTGCATCGTCCAAAGTTAAAACCTTATTGCTAGCACAATTTTTTTTTAAAGAAAAGGAGAGGATGTAACATGAGGACTTATCAGGAGGATCACCACTAGCACAATTAATTGGGATTAATTGGCAAAACACAATAATGATAACATTCTAATTAAGATTCTAACAAATATTTCTCCAGAAGTTGAATGTAAGAAGTTACAGGCTGCATTGCAATCTCGCCGGTATTAGCTTCTTCTTTGTCAGTCTCGTATTCCACTTTCATATCGACCAATGTCTCCTGCTCTCCGATTTTCCTCAGTTGGAAAAATGATGTCAATGCCGAAAAATTGCGCAGTGTTAGCGCCGGGCCTTCCACGACTTGTAAAGCATATCGATACTGAGACTCATCAAGTTCCACAATCTTTTCCGTCTGTACTCGATTGGACTCTACACTATCTGACATTTTGTTTCCAATTAATAACATCAGGGTGTCAATTTAAAAACATACGCCAACTTTTCCTTAGCCACAAGGCCAAAAAGAGTTGAAAATCAATATGCGACTATTCAATTTAATTGGGCACTCATGGACGGAGCGTCAAACAACAAACTGAGCGTGTGAATAACATTTTTTGTTTATTAACGAATAAAAGGAATGAATAGATGCATCAATAAGAAATTCTGTAGGATCATGTATTTGTGGTTTTGCACTCAATTATATATAAAAGTGAAAGTGATTAAACTGGAGTACTCACAAGTGGCAAGGTTGTGTTGGAAACCTGTGTTACCTGTGTTATGTGGGATTGCCAGTCCCACATTGCCCATACACCATCTACAACAACTCTTTATAAGTGAGTGAACTCACTTATAGTTTGAATTGAATTGGGCCAAAACCATGGATCTTGGGCCTTAGACTTGGAGAGTTTGGGTGTATCATTTGGATTCAGTTTTCCCGAAACAGTTTCATTCAGTTTTTAAATTGAATGAACAGTTGCATTCGGTTTTCTTTTTAACAAAAACTGATAAGCATGAACGGTTGGGGGAAGTTCAAATGATGCCATTATATATATGGTTTGCATTACAGAAACAGATATCAATTCACATACTCATTCCTCAATTTTTCGCTGAGAACAACACAACCAATTCGCCAAGAATCCGAGTTCTAGTGCAAGAACTTGGATTAGATAGTTGTATCCTGCAAGATAGACGTCCAAGGACTGCTGCACTGGTGTAGGGACAAATTTCTGTCTTAGGAGATTGCTTCTGCAAGCCTCTATCTGCAAGAAACAAGTCAGTGATTTGTGTGTTTATATATAATCTCATTAAGTGTTTATGTTCTAATATATTGTGTTTGTCGTTGAGCTTTTACATTTGAAATAAAACTGTGCAAATTGTTATATAATATACACTTGACGGTTGATTGGTTCTAACAGGTTGAAGAGCAGAACGGAACCAAGGCCACCATCTCCTTCAATCCATCAATACTGCGGACTATACTAGACATTATCTTTGGTATGACATTAAGTGCATCCAAAGCCATAGCTTTCCACAGGGCTTCAACTGCAACACCAACTGTTATCTGATCTTGTTTCGTTTTGACAACCATGGCTATGCTGTCCGATGGAACCCGGAATTTTTCAGATATGGAGCGATTTGAAATATAATGTGATCGAGGTAAATGAGTGAGATTACTTATTTATAGGAGTTGAGAGGCATATTTGATTCAATAAGTCCAAACAATTCAGGAGCAGAGGAGCAATTTTATTCATTTTTAATACAATAATGTATTTACACGAAAGAGCAAAGAATTTTAGTTAAGTGATACAATATCAACTTGTTGTCCAAGAGAACTGAATATAATATTATATTGTAATGAAAATTAAGTGGAGAGAAATAACACTACACTGTATGCTAAGTGGCATATTGTAATGAAAATTAAGTGGAGAGAAATAACACTACACTGTATGCTAAGTGGCATTCTTTGTCTTTATTTTCTTCTTCTTTTTTTTTTTTTTTTTTTTTTTTTTTTTTTTTTTTTTTTTTTTTTTTCTCCTGTAACAAAAAGTTGGGGAGGGAAGCTTGCCCCGTCTCAGTGCCAGAGCATTAACACAAGCAAGACTTACAAAGAAGTTCTTAGCACTTGTAGCTTTTACAGATCACCCATCAAGAGGGATTGCTGGCAGCACGACCCAAACCTAAACTTGATTTAGCAAAGAGAACGATTATTACCAACTCAACCATAAACATTCGCGGGTTAGATTAGATATTTCAATTATTGTACCATGTAAATGTTATGATATTGTAATGTTATGATATTGCCAATTTTATATATATACTCATATTCGACTTATTTGAATTCTCTGATGTCCTTAATTATGGTCGTTGGCATTTGGCAGCATATGGGTGCAGTTAGGATTTACATCATTTTTATCTTCTTTTTTTTTTTTTTTTTTTTTTCGTTTTTTGTGTGTTCGTGTTTCGTTAATCGGAGAGAATAGAAAAATTGGAAAAGAAAAAAAAGAGTTAACATAAACAGTAATGGGTGAGAAAAAAATATATTGTTGGATTCACAAGAAAACATGTATTATGGGACGCAATTTTTTCATCAAAAATTGATTGTATTAATTTTCTCGATCTTATCATTTGCAAAGTTTCAAATTCGTTATAAATATTGTGAAAAATTCATTTCATATGCATATAGAACAATACTTGGCTACTTAAAGATGAGTATGAGCTCCTACTCAAAACTCTTAGTGTTTTAATCACAGAGCTTTGTGCTTATAATCAGAGCCTTTCTTCATACTATGAATCACACTGTAAAGATCATTTCTGCAAAAAATAAATTAAAACTAAGGTTGTTTAGTCAATCTATTGTAGCAAATACATAGACGGTTCATAATGCTTTTACCAATAATGTTCATTTGTTTTTAAACAGTTTGATGACTAAACGACATTAGTTTTAATTCATTTTTTGCAGAGCCGATCTTTATAGGGTGATTTATAATAATAAAGATTCTGATTATAAACACGAAATTCTATAAATTGACAACGAACAATTTTGAGAAATTTTAAGTAGGAGTTCCTACTCATCTTTAAGTATTCTTCATACATATATATCAGTGGTTATGTGCATCATTGAATACATTTCCTTTTAATGTCATATATTCCTTGCATGGTGAATACAAATGCTAATTGATATGTGATCAATATTTTAGCAATAATGCCATCAATTTTTTTTATTTAATTAACTAAAAACAAAGAAATACTACAAAATCATTAAAAATGCTACATAACTCGAGAAGATTACATCTTGTCAGACTTATTACCATAATTAAATTACAACTATCATATTCATACACTAGCCCTAATCTAATAGGCAAGGAATCCAAAACCTTAACTTACAAGAAAAACCTAAATAAAAATATCCTTAAATTAAACCAACAGGCTAAGTAATTAAAATTTCCAACACCTTCTCGTCAAACTCATGGTGATCATGAGTTTGCCAACAATAAAATCAACCGGCAAATACGTGCGGATTCCGTTAGGCGGAAAGAGAACACGAACAACAACCAATCAAGCAATTCTAGCGAGCAAACAAGTAATCAATCTACAGAAACCAGCAAGTGTGCAAGATGATTACATACGGCGGACAAATGGACAACAATCAATGGCAAACAACAATGTCAGATAACAAACAAGCAGCAGATTCAGTAGACAAATCTTGGGAGTACGGAAAGAAAGCATATGAATGTTCTTCATCACTAAACAAACGAGATTCAAATATACCAACTGCAATAACAAACAAACAGACGATCCAATTATAGCTGCGTAAACATTGTCAGGAATACTAGCAACATCACTCGAGCTGTCACTAGTCTAAGCGTGAGCGATCGTTGTAGTGATGAGCAGCAGACTTCATCCTGAATTCACCTATGTGGGCCTAAAACTAACCATGGGCTTAACAAAAAAACGTAACCCCAACACCTTGTAAATCTTTTTTTTTTCTTTCACAACACTGTTGACAAAGCTCTATGAGAACCTCGTCCATAACATGGATGAACCGACACTTAAATCACTTTCATAATGATAGAATTATAGTCAGTGCTAACAGCAAAGCACCTAAAATAGCTCCCCTCCTTGTGACTCTGTACTACGCGTACGGCACACAAATCATCACATAACCCTTCTTTCATTTGGTTGTCATAGCATTTATTTAACAATGAGCTTTCAAATCCTTGCGTCTAAGCTGGATGAAAGTCGCTGTCCCTTATTTCCAGCTACTAGCAACGGCAGCATCATCACTATCATGTAGCATTGCAAGAACTTCAACAATATAATGATCAAGAAACGGTCTTCACCGCATCATCGTCTATCACAAAAGTCGAATAAATTTGTTTCAGTTGAATACATTTGCATAACTTGCTCTTACATAAATGGTTTTCAATGTGTGACATAGGAATTGTAACATTCCGCCACGCTTGCATAACCAATCCCATTGTAGCACACACACTATTGACACTGGCTCGATCGATAGCCCGAGGGAAGGTTTCCTTCATTTGACTTTGGTTATTCTTGACCTAAGTTTAATGCTAACACTTTTTTTCATGCACCGTTATCCCTGGATTAACCTAAAGGTGATAAATTTTTCAGTGTACCCAGAACATGAAATAGTGTACAACACAGATCATTATATAAGTGGAGGGAAGTTTTATTTTTAAAGTGTCCCTCCACTTATATAATGACATGTGATGTACTACTCCGTGTTCCAGACACACTAAAAAATCTCTCCCCAAAGGCTAAAGCTCCCTTGACCTAATATGTTCAAATTTTGCGTTTTTCTAGACACGCTTCTTGGAATTTTATCAACATTCTATAATCTATCACGACTTGTTCCCCATGTACTCTCAATAGATTAGCAACTACCAGGAGACATCACAATATTCTCCTATTAAGTACACAAAAGTTTGTTAATTTTGATGCATGAACTGTTTACTAGGTTCAGCATATGCCTAATTGTCCCTTGATTTAATTTTAAACCCATATAAAGTAGTATTCAGTTGAATGCATGTCGTGTGCTTGACTTCGTGAACAAATCATATTCTAGTGTGAAATTGGCCAATCGGTCAAGTTGCAAGAATATATATATATAACTCCATTGATGGTTGTACACCGAAAGTACTAGCAATTAACAAATAAACAAATAAGCTAGAGGCAGACAATGCAGTATTCACGGCCATTTTATCGGGTGCAAAAATATGTACATTATGAACCAAACCGTGTCATTATCATGAGAGACCTTTTCCAGTTGACATTGATTCACTAAAAAAACTTCTTGTGTGACGGGTTGTCAAGAGTCCACTACTACATTATTTAAATCAAGATCGATATTGTACCAATTTAGATCTCATACCCTGATGAATTATTAACTTTTCAATTTTAATTAAGTTATTATTATACTCTTTCGACATGAGATTCTTTGCACCGTTCTTTTGACTTGCATTGAAGCAAACTTCACCAAAAATTCATATATAACCAGATCCGAAAATAAAAGGGAAAAGAACAAAAAAAACTAGTAATCTCAATAGCTATTTCTCTAATTCACAATCACCAACCCCAAAGCATTGACCAAGATTAACACTCCGCAAAGTATTGAAGGGAACCACGTTCATATCACTAAACTTTGGAATTTATACTACTAAAAGATAATAGTAAACTCCCACTTGATAGATTCTGTAATTATATAACAAGATCAACCAGAAAAGGAGAAGTTAACCTGGCTATATATATCAACATTTCATTGGTGAGTTGAAGGAGAAAGAAAAGAAGCAATGGAGTCCTTAGGCAGCAAAAGTGTTTTGATCGTTCTGGTAATCCTAGTATCCGCTGCTGTTCTGGTACAATGTAAGACAGATCTTAAGGTTTGCTACAGCAAGAAAAGCCCGTGCTTTCTCAAGCAGGTATACTGCCCGAAGGAATGTCCATCCTCTTCACCGACAGACAAAACGGCTAAAATATGTTATCTGAACTGTGACTCACCTATATGCAAAGCTGAGTGCAAAGGTAAGCCTACTACTAATGTGTTTACATACCTACGTTAAAATTGTTGCTGACAAGGGTTTTTCTTTGTTGTTGCTGGTAACCGTAGGTCGCAAGCCTAATTGCGAAGGCCCTGGATCAGCATGCATGGACCCTCGCTTCATCGGTGGAGATGGCATTGTCTTTTACTTCCACGGCAAGAAAAATGAGTATTTCAGCTTAGTTTCTGACCCCAACCTGCAAATCAACGCTCGGTTCATCGGTCTTCGCCCTGAAGGCAGAACCAGGGACTACACTTGGATTCAGGCCCTTGGACTCCTCTTTGACTCTAACAGCTTCTCCCTAGAGGCGAGCCAAGCATCGGCATGGGATAATCAAATCGACCACTTGAAATTTATTTACAATGGAGAGGAGCTAATCATCCCTGAGTCTCAGCTCTCCATGTGGCAATCTCCGGAAAATGCCATTAGAGTAGAGAGAACATCGAGTAAGAATAGTGTTCTGGTCACTCTCCCCGAAGTTGCTGAAATTTCAGTAAATGTGGTGCCTGTGACAAAGGAAGATGATAGGATCCACAATTATCAGATACCATCAGATGACTGTTTTGCACATCTGGAAGTACAGTTCAGATTCTATGGCTTATCCTCAAACGTTGAGGGAGTGCTTGGAAGGACTTACCAGCCAGATTTCAAGAACCCGGCAAAGCCAGGAGTAGCTATGCCAGTTGTGGGAGGGGAAAACAAGTACAGAACAACATCACTTGTCTCCGCAGATTGCGCTGCTTGTGTTTTCACTAAATCCGGGAAGATGGATCAAACAAGTTTAAGGGTGATGGATTACGGAAATCTTGACTGCACTGGTAATTCCTTCAGTGGGAATGGAATAGTTTGCAGGAAGTAATTGTTATTATCATAAGCTCATGGAATAAGTGAAGATATTAACTTCTCAGATGATAATTTATACTTGTGTATCAACTCATATGTTATCTGTAATGCCAATCTTCTTGCACTCGTAACATTTGACGATGCGCTTTAAAAACCTTGCGCCCAAGCTGGATGGAAGTGTCTTTTATCCTTTTTATCCTGCTACTAGCATTAGCATCATCGTAATGTAGCATTACAATAATTTCATCGCAAGATATTGGAATTGTAACATTCCACCACGCTTTTATACCCAAAGCCTGATAACACTAGTGCAGTAGGCTAAAGAATTGCAGAAAGATCAAACTCAAAAGAAAGATGAACTCAGATGAAAAGAAAGAAAGAAAATTATGAAAGCTTGTTATATTTCTAACAACTCAATTACACTGTTCTCTTACACAGTTTATATAGCTGTTTGGGCCCAAAATATTATTGTTGGGCCGAGCAGCAGGATGTGCTCGGCCCAAGGTGATGACAAATACTATGGGCCGAATAATAAATCCTGGGCCAGATGGCAGGGTCGTCCAAATCCTATCCTAAGTAGCCCGGATAAATAGAAAAGGTCGAGGAAGTCCTGGTGCGACCAGGATTCTCGACCGGCAAGGAATAAAGCCTCGAAAAGAAGGAAAATTCAGAATCCCAGTGGGAGTAGGTTTGTTCGAGTTAGAGTCGAAATGGGACAAGGACTCCTAATCCAAATCAGAATTGGTTTCAAGGAATGGGGCACTATAAATACAATAAATCATGCAAAGGAAAGGACCTTCAAAAAATCAGCATACAATTGCCCTGCGCAAAACCTCTCAAACACCTTGAGATTTTTCCTTTTCTTTTCCTGCCGACACACCTTCAGTTTGGATAAACAGCACTGTGGAAGCACCCGGCGAACATCTTCAGTTTGGATAAACAGCACTGCTGCCGCAGAATCAGCCGACCGAGAAGCACCTTCAGTTTGGATAAACAGCACTGCGTCGAGGTCGACCGGTTATCTATCTAAGTCTCGGCCGAGAAGGGTTTTCGAACCTTTGTTGGCAGAGGTCACCTTGCTAGCCTTTTCGGCATAGTCAGGTGTTACGAATTGCATTGCTCGGCGTACAGGACGCCGAGTTATTTTATGATTGGATACTCGCAAGTAGGTTTCAGGGTTCGGCATTCCGACGGCCGAACTACGTTTACCATCAAGACATACATCACGTTCGAGTACCTGTGCCCATACAGTTTGATCTCGATTCGACGTGCTTATACTCTTACGAATATAATCACAGTGACCGAATCGGGCTCCGACGATTTGTGAACTCCGCAGAATTAGTAGCCTTGTCTTCAGGCTGTGGAACCCAGAGACCGAGAGTGTTCCTTCCTCGGTCGCAATCGCAAGATAGAGAAGTCAACGACGCGCTCAAAGCGACATCAACAAATTTTACTCCTCGGCCAAGCTCGGCCGACGAGTTGGCACGCCCCGCATTCGACCGAAGGACATAGTTAGCTTACTAGTTACTCGGCCTGCGCGCCACGTAGGTTTTGTAATTTTTAGAGTCAACAATAGCTCAGTGAGCTTTCTTACACTCTAAGAAAGTAGTTATAACCACTCTAACAGATTGCCACACCAGCTAATACTGTTAGCTAATATCCTAACTAACAGATAAAGCTACATCAGCTGATTGATCTTCAGTGGGAATGTAACTGACTTCCAAGTCTCCTTCTTGGACTCTCTCTTTGACAAAGTGATAGCAGTGTCTAGGTGCTCAATTCGAGAATGGAACACCGGATTGGCACTTAAGACAATGGCTGACATGTTATCACAGTGAATGATAGGAGGATTGGGTAACAACAGCTCCAAATCCTTCAACATATACCTAATCCAAGCAATGTCAGCTGTAGTGTGAGCTAAAGCCTTGTATTTTGCTTCAGTGGAACTTCTACAAATAGAACTTTGTTTCTTTGATTGCCAGGAAATGAGATTATTACCAAGGAATATTACATAACCAGTCACATACCTCCTTGTATTTCAGTTTGTTTCCCAATCAGATTCTCAAAATGCATTAAGACTAAGTTCTGCACTTGCTGAATACACAACTCCACATTGCATTGTACCTTGAAGGTGCCTAAGCATCCTTTTCACTGCCTTAGATGAATATCAGTTGGTGATGTCATGAATTGACAAACAGAGTTTATGAAAAAGCAATATCTAGCTAGCCTAGTGAAGGTCGGGTATTGTAAAGAACCAACTATGCTTCTGTAAAATGTTGGATCAGTCAACGGAGTCCTCTCTATCACTAGTAATGAATTGTGAGGCTTACAAGGGGTATTGGCAGGTTTATAGGAGTCCATGCTTGCCTTATGAATGAGATCTTTTATGCTTGTTGACTGATTTACAAAAATATCGCCAATTGACTGATACTGTATCTGCAAACCCAAGAAATAGGTAAGCTTTCCAAGGTCCTATAAGTCAAACACTCCAAACAGCTCTTGAATAACTTACGAACTTTTACAGAATTTGATCCTGTCAATATGGTATGATCATCTAGTAGAAAATTAGAAGAATAATATCTGTCCCATCCTTCTTCATGAACAAACTTGTATCAAACATGGAAGCATGAAACCCCATAGCACACAGATGACTTGTAAACTTGGAGTTCCAATTTGTTGAAAAAGAAAATGGCACTCAACCTCACAGAAGAGGTGATGTTGCATACTCAAAAAGAGCTTTAAAACTCTCTACAATATTGTTCACTTGTGCAACGGCCGGTGAGCAACATATGCAACGAATTTGTAGTTAGTGGTTAACCGTGCTTACTCTTGCACCTAAGATTTTGTGTTTGAATCATCTTTGGGTAGAATGCCTTCCACTGTGGATTATCAACCTTCATTACTGAAATGGGTACTCTACAAGAATGAATTACTTCTACCAAAGAGGGGTCTATAACTTCTATTCGAACAATTTATATATGTACATGCGGACAATTTGACCAATCCTACTCCGGCCACAACATTTTCACATTTAGATGCTACTACCATACCATCAAGAGGATTAGCTGCCAAAAATATATATCCAACAGTAAATCCTTTAGATTCAACATATATAAAAAAATGGTGAGCACCTTATGAATGTTTAGACATATCGGTTTCTGGTCTAATACCTCAGGATTTTGACTTTTAAAGTACAAAAAAGTATGCTACATTCAGTGTTTTAAAAGACTGAGGCGTGCCTAGGCGGCTTTGGAGGCGGGGCTTTGGCAATTTCGTCTCTGTTTTCTTGGATTGGGCAGAAACTTGCCCAGGCTTCGTCGGGGCACGCTTGAGGCGTTAATAGGGCATTTCCGTGATCCAAAATCTTGCTCTAAATCTGAAATTTTCTGGAAAACTCTGTGCTCTATAACTATGTTGCAGTGGCGTCTTCACAAAGAAGACAACCACGTGAGGAAGAAGAAAGGTTTTTTATTTTTTATAAAGACTTGGCTCAAAACGACGTTGTTTTGGCCAAGTCTAATTTTTTATAATCACTGCAGTCCTTCTTCTCTGCCAATTCTCTGTTACCCAATATCCCATTTTCTTTGTATATTTCACCAACCAATACCCGATTCTCTTTGCTATATTTCACCCCATCCCCAATTCCATGATTCCCAATTACTCAAACCATAAATTCTCAATCCCAATCCTATGTTTCAATTTTACTCCAATCTCATACCTCAATTTGTTTCAAAATTCTCCAAACCACCATAATTTGTTTCAAAATTCAAGTTTTTAAGTATTCTAATCTTAATATATAATTATATATACAATATATATTAAATTATTTAGGTACCGTACGCCTCATGCCTAGGCGGGACTATCCATGGAACGCCTCACCTACGCCTCCGCCTTTTAATACATTGGCTAGATTTGAATGCATATGTTTTGCTTGATTTCGTGAACAAATTATATTCTAGAAAGCAACTGGCCAATGAAGCAAGTTTGAAGAATATACGACTCCATCTCCATTGATGGTTGTACGCAGAGAATGCAGTTTGCGCAGCCATTTTATCGGGTGCAAAATAGGTGGATTACTTCACGTGAGTGAACCAAACCATGTTATTGTCATGAGAACTTTCTAGTCCTCCACACCACACAACCTATTTATTTCAGGAATTATTCATTAAAAATAGTCTATCTATTTGTTGTAATTAATTGACTAAACAATCTTGGTTTTAATTGATGTTTTTGTAAAGATGTCTTTACATAATGATTTATAATATGAACAATTCATATTATAAACACGAAATTCTATAAATCGGCCACTAAGTGAATTGAAGAGGAACTCCTCATTAATCTTGAGGAGCCAAGCATTGTTCTTTAATTCGTAGCTTATATCAATCAATCACTAGAAAACTTATTGTGTCACGGATTCAACAAGTATTCAATACTAAGTTTAAACCATGCACCCAAGACCAATCTTGAAGATATGCAAGTGGTGCTACCACACAGAACCTTGAAAATTCGTTTGGTGCATGTATATATGATATGACTAAGCATATTAGCACAAAACAGCAACTTGATAGTTGTTTTTTTTTTCCTCTCAAAACTTATTTTGTTGTCAGTCGAATATTAGGCACTAATGGAAGATAATTTAGTATAATAAGGTTTGAATGGTTTAGTTGTTTTAATTTGACCAATTTAGGCCCTTATTTTGGAACCACAGCCGTATTATTGTATGCTTTTTTCCTTTCATTATTTACTTTGCAAAGCATCAAAGTTTTGGAATGTTATGTTAAACTACTTTAACATGTAAAGATCATAAACCTCAAATTTGTTAACTGATAAAGTTTGATTTTTACGTTTTCATGTTTATGACCATGTCTTCCAGTGATTGACAAAACTGTCTTGTTTCTTCGTATTTATATGTTGTAAGGTTCACTTTTATATCTTTGCACATGATTTCTTAAAACTCAGGGCCTTATACGCATCGACATTGTTCTCAAATTAACCATAAACCTGATATGTGAGGTTTTATCATAAAACGTCTTAATGAATCATTGAAACTGTGAATTATTGGTGTGCAATTTGAATGTTGGATCATGCGCAATATTCCTTTTGGCTTGCATTGAGCCAAACTTCACCAGCAATGCTTGTATCAGCTTCAAAAAAGTTCGGAAAACAAAAGGAAGAAGAAAAAAGAATCAAAAACTCATATTGTCATTAGCTATGTCTTTAATCACAATCATATAACCACACTTATCCAAAGCATTTGAAGAGAATCAAGTTTAAATCACCAAACTTGGAACGAATTAATGTATACTTGAACAGGATAATATACCAAAACTCCCACTTGATAGCATCTGTAGTTATAAACAAAGAAATTCTTGGGCTATATATGCATCAACCTTTCATTGCTGAGGCATTGAAGGGGAAAGAAAAGAAGCCATGGTTTTCTTAGGTAGCAAAGGGGTTTTGATCCTTCTGATAGTCCTTGTATCTGCTGCTGTTCTGGTGCAGAGTATGCAACCTCCAAACGGTAACCAACCTTTGAAACCGTCAGACGCAAATCAACCTCTGAATCCTCCAAATAGTAAGCAACCTCTGAATCCTCCAAATGGTAAGCAACCTCTGAATCCTTTAGACGGTAATCAACCTCTGAATCCTCCACATGGTAATCAACATTTGAATCCTCCAAATGGTAAGCAACCTCCAAATCCTCCAAAAGCTAAGCAACCTCCAAATCCTCCAAACGCTAAGCAACCTCCAAATCCTCCAAACGCTAACCAATCTCCAAATCCTCCAAACGCTAACCAACCTCCAAATCCTCCAAACGCTAACCAACCTCCAAATCCTCCAAATGCTAAGCCAAATCCTCCAAATGCTAAGCAACCTCCAAATCCTCCAAACGCTAAGCAACCTCCAAATGCTAACCATCCTCCAGATGTTAAAGTTTGCTCCGGCAAGAAAAGCCCCTGCTTTGGGAAGCAAGTACATTGCCCAAAGGAATGTCCATCCACTTCACCGACAGACAAAATGGCTAAAATGTGCTATCTCAACTGTGACTCTCCTATATGCAAAGCTGAGTGCAAAAGTAAGGCTACTAAAGTTACGTGTTTACAATGCTTTCACTCTGTTTTCTTTTATTTCGAACGCACCTAGGTAACTTAAAATCATTGCTGACAATGTTCTTTTATTGTTGATGGTAATCGTAGGTCCCAAGCCCAACTGCAAAGGCCCCGGATCAGCATGCCTGGACCCTCGCTTCATTGGTGGAGACGGCATTGTCTTTTACTTCCATGGCAAGAAAAATGAGTACTTCAACTTAGTTTCTGATCCCAACCTCCAAATCAACTCCCGCTTCATTGGTGTGCGCCCTGAAGGCCGAACCAGGGACAACACTTGGATTCAGGCCCTTGGACTCCTCTTTGACTCTAACAGCTTCTCCCTAGAGGCCAGCAAATCATCAGTATGGGATGATGAAATCGACCACTTGAAATTCACTTACAATGGAGAGGAGCTAGTCATCCCAGAATACCATCTCTCCGTGTGGGAGTCTCCGGAATATGACATTATAGTGAAGAGAACATCGAGCAAGAACAGTGTATGGGTCACTCTCCCGGAAGTTGCTGAAATTTCAGTAAATGTGGTTCCTGTGACAAAGGAAGATGATAGGATCCACAATTATCATATACCGTCAGATGACTGTTTTGCTCACCTGGAAGTACAGTTCAGATTCTACGACTTATCCTCAAACGTTGAAGGAGTGCTCGGAAGGACTTACCAGCCAGATTTCAAGAACCCTGCAAAGCCAGGAGTAGCTATGCCAGTGGTGGGAGGTGAAGACAAGTATAGAACAACATCACTCTTCTCTGCAGATTGCGCTGCTTGTGTGTTCACTCAGCCCGGTAAGCTGGATCAGACAAATTCAAGGGTGATGGATTACAGAATGCTTGACTGCACTGGTAATTCCTTCGGTGGCAATGGAATAGTTTGCAGGAAATAATTGATATTGTCACAAGCTCATGGAATAAGTGAATGTTTTAAACTTCTCAGATGATAATTTAAGGTTGTGTGGTCAAGAGTTTCGGAACATAATCCACCTCTAAGTGTTAATTTCGTTTTTGGTTAGTGTGAACTGTGAATTTCCAGAATTTCTTTCTTCAAACAATTTGGCTAAATGTAGCCGTTTAATTTAAATTTTGTACTCGCGTAATAATGAAAGTGTGCAGTTTATCGAATAAATTTTAGTTTCATGCTTATCACAACGAACTACCTTCAAAAAGTGAAACTCACTAACAATCTCATATCATGTATGCTAATTAAGATGCAGCAATGCAGATGAATAGCGTTCATAGTTCCTAAGGAGGTATCACTAACTTGCTACCCAAGGCTGCTCTTGCAGATCTCCAATTCTCTATTCCAATAACTCAAATCTTAAAGGAAAATCCAAAAATGTACCTGAACGCTTTAGAAGGTATTCTACTCGTGGACAATTGGTGCACAACTAGCTAGAGGTCTCGAGCAAAGAGACGTTCAAAAATGTCAAGGAATGAACTCAGGCACAACTCAACTATAAGCTGATATAGCCAGTGGCATTTAACATTTGTTTCCAAACATAAAATTTCATTTTCTATACCACTATATAAACAAAGTCCTGCCTCTCAAGACCTAAAACAAAATTGTTTGAATTGTTTTCTTCCCCATTTTAGATCTGCTCAGCAAACCCGACAAAGAAATTCTTGTCCTTTACATAACTAGAAGAATTCAACCAGATTTCCCTAGTTTTTTGTGAGTATTCCATATCGTTTTGTGGCCATTTCATAGATAATCTTTCAGGATGGGTTCAGTGTTTTCTCCAGGGACAAGATTCCAATAACACTGGAAATAAGTAACAGAATATCAGAAAGACTAATCGAAGGAAAGGAAATATTTACGAGGGTCAACTTACGAGTGAGAAATAGGCTACAGATGTCACAAACTCTTCTTATTTTCTATTTCTTATGAACAATGAGAATATATGTGAATACAATGACATCAAATATACTTTAGAATGGGAAGCTCTGAAACCCAAATGCATTTATATATCAAGACAACAACAAAATCCTTTGGCACCTCCCCTGCAATTTCTGAGGGATTCTGATTGGCACCCACCATACCTATATTACAAATAAATTGTGATAGAAGAATTGAGGTAGTAAACTAGAATAATGAACTACGAAAGAACTTTTTCCCTCACTGCGGCCAGGATGACTGATATCTTTTAAGGGGACATTAGGGAACAAGATTCAGATAGGCAAAGGTTCTGTCACCTCATCTTCCGCGAGGATTAACAAGCTGAGAAAACACAGCACTTGTGGCAGCATTTTCTGTGTCATCTGCGCCGGAGTGTCCCCCGTCAATCATGCTCACACTGTTATCAAATGGCTCTCCTTGGGTTAATTGGATACCAGGTATGTGGTTTGTGCTGTTATCATCAGGTTCCATGAGTGCAGATGATGTCTCCTCGAGCTGAAGAGCATATTCAAGATTCCACAAGACATCTCCCATTGATGGCCTGTCAACACCATACTCAGCAAGGCACTTCTCAGCTGTCTCCCCGAACTTCTTAAGAGAAGCTGGATTTACCTTCCCCGCCAGATTTGGGTCCATGATTTGGTCTAGCATGCCCTTCTTCTGCCATGTCATCGCCCACTCTGCTATGTTGACCTGCTCCCTTGGAAGAACAGGATTTAAAGCTGGTCTTGTGCACAGAACTTCCATTAGAACTACCCCGAACGAATACACATCAGATTTCTCCGTGAGCTGTTGCCTTCGGAAGTATTCAGGATCAAGGTAACCGAAACTACCCTTAACAGCTGTACTTACATGGGTCTGATCTAGAGCTGGACCTGCTTTTGAGAGGCCAAAATCAGCAACTTTGGCTACAAAGTTCTCATCCAAGAGAATGTTTGTTGTCTTCACATCTCGGTGAATTATGCTTTGAGCTGCACCAGTGTGGAGATAATGGAGCCCTCTTGCAGCACCAATGCAAATTTCAAGGCGTAGCTTCCATGAGAGCGTTGGCAGGTCTGTTCCGTACAAATGGCTCCTGAGGGGTCCATTGGCCATGTATTCATAGACAAGAATCATTTCTGACCTTTCATCACAGTAGCCAATAAGAGACACAAGGTGGCGGTGGCGGAGCTTGGATAACATTTCAATCTCAGTTCGGAATTCAGCAAGACCTTGTTCAGATCTGGGGTTTCCCCTTTTGACAGCTACTCTAGTCCCATCCTCAAGTGTTCCCTTGTAAACCCTGCCAAAACCACCAACCCCAAGAAGTAGGCTCTCATCGAACTTATTGGTTGCATCCAGGATTTCCTGGAACATGAAGATTTTGCCAAGATTGGAGGAGGCTAATGAAATGCAGCTAGCTGTTCCACTCTTTTGTGAAGCTGTAGACATTTTTGTCATGGTCTGAGAATTTCCATACAAGGGCAAGGGCAGCCATGTCGTTTGGTTAGTTGTCTTCGACTTGCGGGATGCCAAGCAGCAATAAAGGAAACCAATAATTGCCACAACAGCAACACATCCCACAACAGAGCCAACTATGATTCCTATATTATTCTTCTTTGAGGATGGACTAGGAAGAAGATTCCCCACGGATAGAGACCCGTCCAAGCTCCCCAACTCACTGCTGATCTTCATAATCTCCAACCCATTCAGAATTGCATTGGTAATATCAGCCGATGAATCTGGACCAACACTGACAGTCAAAGTACCTGCATCTTCTGTGGAGTTGGAAACGAAGTCTTTGTAATATGGCACACCCAAGTCACCAGTAATCGAAGAGAGGTCAAGACTACTAAGCACATTGTCAGAATTTATGAAAACATTGAAAACGAGATTATTCAGAGCTTTGCTGACAATATCACAAAAGTGTACCCGAACAAGATACATAAAATTTGGATCTACTGTAAAGACCCAAGTTATGTTGAAGTTCACATTGGGCACATTTGCATTTCCCATGGCTTCAGCTGTGGCATAGACCCAATTTGGGGCAATTTCAGGTGTGACAGTAGGCGGATATTTTATGCTTGCAAGGTTCACCGATACATTCACTGCAGAACTGTCCACATGGAGGTACTTCACGTCATTCTCCCAAGTTCTTCCAAGGGTATCATTTTGAGATGTGAGCAAAGGGCCCCCCATGTTTAACCGGTAAACTGTTTGAAGGGCAAGCTCAGAAAGTCCGCTAAAAGGAGCAGATGGATTCACAGCATATGCCTGGTCAGGGAGCAGTGCATCCGGGATAGAAACTACTTCAATTGCATTAACAAAAGCAACTGAATTATTTGAAGGAATGAAGTTAAGAGTCAAAGTATCCGAAGTTACATTAATTGCATACTCCTTGAACAGATAAGGACCGTTATAGTTCTTGAAAGTGAAGTTGTTCAAGAGTACAAAATTTTCAGTAACTACAGTCATTTGAGCAGAATCCAAGTTTTGGCCAGGGCTTGTAAGAGGGAAAAAGTAAAGGCGGACCCAATGCCGGCCTTCTTGCTGGACTTTGAATTTGTAAGAAGCTGTTGCCTGGAAAACTCGAGCAGATTGGTAAATTGGAGAAGGGGCATTAGCTTTGGGGCTGGCAACTAAAGAATTTGCAGTCTTTAGTACAAGGGACGATTGTTGTGTATCGGGAACAAAGGTTCGACCTTGGAATGTGACATTTTTCGGAGAACCGCAGGCAATTAAGTAGTTATCGACAGGAGTGAATGAAGCGGATGATCTATAACTCATGAACACAACAACAGCAAGAAACAAAGCTACCCAAGTTACAAGTTTCATCTTCACCGTATCTGAAATACCAGATCTTCAACGGCAAATGAGACCAAATCAATCAACTCAACAAAACCCTGTTCACCAAAAACAAGTACTTACAATCCCAAATGTCAAAACTCAAAACTCAAAACTCAAAACCCCAATTCTCCAATGAATCAAAACCCAAAATCCAAAATTTAAACTACCCCAGATCTATCCAACTCAATACACAAAAACCCAATTGAAAACCAAGTAGTACAATCCCAGCATTATCAAACAAGGCAAAAACATAAACATTGCTCGTATGCAGAGGAAAGTACCACTTGCACCACCAACTTCTCCAACACAAAAATACACACAGATTTGAGCTTTTACCTCAATGGAAGTGAAAAATGGAAACAATCCGCAGCAGAGTGAATTGGGTCAGCGCCAAGAGAAAACCCAGTTGACACAGACTACGTGAATCCCACCATGAAAACCCATCAAGCTTCTGCCTTTTTAGTGCGGTTGTAACCATTGATCACCCTTTCCAGGCTGTTGATTTAGGCTGTCATATGCGGTGCTCAAATATAAAGAGGACCCCACAAAGAAGAAAAAGAATTGGACTTGGAAAGTTGGAAACTTGAAAAATTCAAAATTTTATGTCCCTCCCATGAAACCAGTTGATTTAATAAATATTTTGGTTTGATTTGGATGCTCACAATCTTTGGGAAGTTGGAATATAATATAACAGAAAAAGCCATGAAAGTTCTGTAACTGAGGGTGAGAGGCTTGGTATTATTACTATTATTCTTTTTTGTTTTTGCTTTTGGATTTTGTAGGGTTCATAAATATGGAAGGGATTAGACACCTATTTTCTTTTTTTGTTTCTGATTAACGTAATGCTCCATAAGATTTGAACAGAATGGTTGATGTGCTGGGACCAACGGGCTCCGGGACCCCCATTTTACGCGGCTTTGAATTCAGGAGGTGGCGCCGGGGTGTGTGGTGTTCATAGAATTTCACTGGACTGTTTGGTGGAGATGTTGGTAGTTGTTAGTTGTTAGATATGAAATATGAAAGGCGTATTTTACTACGTCTTCCAAAACTCTATTTTGATTTCATTTTACTTTCTGTAACTCAAAAAATCACTATTTTATTATCTGAAACTTAAAATTCATTTCAATTTAAAATGTAAACTCGTCATTCTCTCTGAAACTTATATAGATTGTCTCCTAAAACATATGTTGAACCTAACACCTAATAAGATTATACCACATGTGCAATAAATTTGATTATAAATTTCTATTATACGTTCACATTCAACAATCAGAAAATATTAAGTTTAATAAAAATTGAAGAGATAAAAAAAAAAAAAAAAACGTGTATACATAGGAGTCTGCCTGTATAATGCTAGCATCTGCTAGTCATCCATCACACTAGCGTCCAGTGAATCTAGCATCTATTCGAAAACATAACACACGCAATTGTCCGACAGCTGCGAATAAACTGTACTCTTTGTACAACAAACCATGTAGTGAAAATAAATCATGATATAAACAAATATCATTTAAATGTCGTCTAATTATTGCAATCCCAAGTTCTCATCTAAAACCAATATCAAGGCATAATAAATTATCAAAAACACGTTTATCAAAACATTAGTAATGGATCCACTCATAAGAGTTCAGGTCGATCCTCCTCAACCGGTGCCCTTCATTTCTTCAGTTTAGGCAAACTCGCACCTGTACCAATAACCTTAGTCACTTTAATACTCAATAGAGTTCCTAAATGTTATATGTGTCAAATGCCTCTAAATTAATGAAAAAGAAGTGCACCATGTGATCCAAGATGTCAATAACCCTTGGGTCATCTCCAATCGAAGGAGGACCAGAGGGCTCTCTTTGGCCATGTAGCCTTCGAAGAAATTAATATTTTAATGAACAATGTATGGTCATATTTCTTACCATCTCCAACTGAGGAGCCATAGACCTTTAGTGAGAATGGAACCTAAGACCTCTCACTTACAAGTGAAAAGTAATATAATTAGACTACAATATTAAATGGCGTCATCTACCTCATATTAGCCTCTAAAAAAATAAAAATCAAGGGTATAATTTAGAATTTGTTAAAAAAAACTACCAAATATCTAGTAAAACAATAGCGAGGCAAAAATGTCAGTTTGGAAATATCTAGCTACTATATGATTAAGATCTAAAGCAAGGAGGGAAACAAGGTCACCTATGAATCCATTTTTAAAATATTGTGGACGACATCATCTGAGTGTTATATACGTGTGAGATGGTCACATATTTCACATACAGATACAGTGGTGGTAATTGGTGAATGACGCCTCCGGTGATTAAGCAGAGTAGATAGCGAAGAATCGTGTCCAGAGTTGACGGGAACAAGCCCTCCTTTTAAGCTAATAAAATCATAATCCGCCGCATTCAAGCACATGGCCATGATCAGTGATCACCACGTCCCTTTTTCTTTTATTTTTAGAGATGTGATATCTGCACATTTTATTTTATTTTTCACATACTTTTTTAATTTTTGACCGTCAGATCGGAAAAATTGAAAAATATCAATAGACAGAAATTATCAAAAAGTATATGAGAAGTAAAATGGAACGTGTGGATAGTACACTCCTATCTTTATAAGTAACTCTTTGACTGGACTTATGTAGCAACTGTACCAATTATTTATCTGGATATATAGTTATATTATTAAACTTCACTATCTTTATAAGCAACTTTTTGACTGGACTTTTGTAGTAACTTTACCATTTATTTATCTGGATATATAGTTATATTATTAAACTTCTTACTCTTTTAGAATAGATGAAGGGAATAGCAACTTAGCGCGTATTATATTAAGCTGGATCCCTCTTGGCCCTCACTCGAGAAAAGAACATAGTCATGGCATAAACTTTTTGAATCTTTTTCTTAGCTATGGGAAAATTAAAAAGAAAAAGAAACACTGTCTCAAATATTTTGTATAAGCTTTTCAATGTATCCAGAATATAAGTCAATATATCACGTGTTATAATATATAAGTAGAAAGACATTAAAAAATATATCATCCCTCTATTTATACTATGACACTTGATATATCTGCTTGTGCTCTGAATACATAAAAAATCTCTCCTAATTAACGACCTCTACAGTTAATAGTCTAGCGAGTAGTGCAGTTTCATTGGACGACATATAGACGTGAACGTGATTTGTTTTTGAAGAGAGTGGGTGGGGGAATAGGGTGGTTGTGGAGAGAGTTTGTGGTACATGAACAATCATCATATTACCCTAAAAACTTTTATAATTTGTTTTGGAATTCATTTAACATCAAAATGCCGACATTGTTACTTCATACCCTCTATTAATTAAAAAGGATAATACTTGGGGTACAAATATACTGACCACATGATGTAGTTCAATAAAAAATTGTCATGTGTTTCTTGTTTTTTAAACAATAAAACATGTGTTAAAATATAATTGGAACAAATAACAAGGTCAATATATTGGGTAGTGACCCAAGTATATATACAATTGAAAATGGAAACTTAGCCATTTCATCAAGAGGGAGAGTTTGACACAGTAAATTGAAGAAGGTCTAAACACCAAAACAATTCACCACTTGGCATATATACTTAACTTTAAACACCACATCTCCAATGCATTGACCACCCACCCACGTCTTTTTGGGTTGCAATTTTCTGTTTCTTGTCTTTTAAATTCAAGGATTAAATTTCAGGAAGATAAAACTCCAATTATGAAAGTCGAGGTAAAGCTCGGTCCAACAAATATTTTTCATATTATATCGCTATAAAATGTTTGACTAATGAAAAATTAACAGGAAGAGTGCTTGCAAGTTGTGATCACTAAGCTCAATCCCAAAAGTAGTTCCAAGTGTAATTTTCGTGCATGTATTGTTTAAAGTCAAAACTTGGTTTGTAACTTGGTGGGAGCTTAAGAGCTGGTTTGGAAGTAGTTTTAAAATAACTGAAAATGTTTTTGAAGAATTTTTTTTTTAATTTTAAAAGCACTTGAAATTGTTTTTATTTTTTTATTTTTTATGATGTACTTGTGTTTTTATTAAGAATTTATTTTAAAAATATTTTCACAAAAAACACTTTCAATTATTTAAAAATACTTCTAAACGAGTAGAAGTGATTTTAAAATGAGTGAAAGATGATTTAATGATTAATAAACAGTAGTCCTCAACGTGATTTCGGTTGAAAAGACACGAAGATTTTGAGACACCGGCATTCATGTTATCGGGATGTCCGTGAATAGAGGGGAACGGTGCGTATTGTAATCCACTTTCTTTTCAATTTCATTGAAAAGACATTGATCAATTATCAAACGAACAAACGACACTCTGTCTGCCTTCTAAATTTGTCACTGTCAATGTCAAGCTAACAACTCAGGCCACGTTTAATGGTTAAGTAGTAATATGAGATTATATAAGCTGCTCAAGTTAATTTTGGTATTCAATAACTTATATATGCTCATCACCATGTGGATTTTTGTAGGATTACTTACACTATAATACTTGGAATGTACATATTTCACTTTTTTCGAATAACGTATGTTTATCGTACAAATTTCGTAATAAAAAAAATTCAGATGCGGTCCTAGCAACTAATGAACATTGGTTGAAACTTTATTGATTTTTAAGTTTTGATCAAAGTCCTTTGACTTTTGTCTACGTCAACAATTTAACTTCGAACAAATTTTTCTATTATTCTGTTACATTTGTGGAGATCTCATCCCTTCCTAAATTTAAGCAACGAATTCTTACCAAAATTATGAAATATATTTGTTTCTTGGCTATTCACTCATCCATGTTCAACGCCCAACGTTTCCTTCCTAACTCTCTTCTATGTTTAGTTTTTATATTTTGTGTTTTTTTAATTTGTAACTCCTTGTGGGTACTATATATTCAAAGAGGTAGACATTTTTTTCCACTTTTCTTATTGTGAATAAATATCACATATTCATATGGTACAATATCATTTGCTTGTTGCATTTGCATACTAATCATATGCCATAGTTGAATATATGCATATTTGTTCCTTTTGTTCCTATCGTGTAAAATACCAATATGTCCATAAATCAGCATGTGTATATTTATAGGTACTCAGCATTTTTTCTTTTGACATTGAGATTGGTACACTCCATTTCATAATTAGAACCATTCAACTTCTCAATCTTCATTTAAAGATCATTCTTACAAAAAATCATTCAAATAGAAAATCGTTTAGTCATTCAAATGTATGAAAAAATTGATGGTGTGAGTATCAAATAACATGTTCATGACATTGATTTGATACATTTGGATGATTAAACGATCTTCAATGAAAATTGAATCATTGGTTTTATTGATTCACATTTCAATGCTTAATGTAAGACAACTAAGCTATTATGTAACAGACTAATCTCCACTAATCAAGGCAGATTTTGTTTACTCCTAACTAATACAATTTTTTTTCTTCTAACTAATACTGTCTGGCTGTATAACTAAAATATGAGCTGACGAGTCTTGTATCCTTTGGTGATTCGATTTATAATACCAAAAAGTTTAGATACTTAGTCTCACTACTTCGATTCATTGACACGAACATGCATAGGACATAAGACGTAGCCCGCTGACGCAACATGAGGCCTTAGCCTGAGGTGTAACATCCCACATCGCTTAGGGGAGTGATTCTTAAATGTATATTTTCATCCCTATCTAGCATGAGGTCTTTTGGGAGCTCACTGGCTTCGAGTTCCTTAGGAACTCCGAAGTTAAGCAAGAATGGGCTAGAGCAATCCCATGATGGGTGACCCACTGGGAAGTTGCTCGTGAGTTCCCAAAAACAAAACCGTGAGAGAATGGTAAGCCCAAAGCAGACAATATCATGCTACGGTGGTGGAGCGGGCTCGGGAAGTGATCCTCCCTGGGCCGGGATGTGACAAATTGGTATCAGAGCCTAACCCTGACCACGTATGTGCCAACGAGGACGTCGGGCCCCTAAGGGGGTGGATTGTAACATCCCACATCGCCTAGGGGAGTGATCCTTAAATGTATATTCCCATCCCTACCTAGCATGAGGTCTTTTGGGAGCTCACTGGCTTCGGGTTCCGTAGGAACTCCGAAGTTAAGCGAGGATGGGCTAGAGCAATCCCATGATAGGTGACCCATTGGGAAGTTGCTTGTGAGTTCCCAAAAACAAAACCGTGAGGGAATGGTAAGCCCAAACCGGACAATATCGTGCTACGGTGATGGAGCAGGCCCGGGAAGTGATCCGCCCCAGGCCGGGATGTGACATGAGGACCTCAACACCCGTGGACTGGAGAAATTTTTCGTTGTGATTGGAACATGCCACGCGTTTTTATACAAGTGGAAGAAAATTTTATTTTTTAAGTTATTAACTTTTTAACACACATATCCTACCATTTGTATAATGACACATGGTGTACCACTCTGTATCCTGGTCACACTGAAAAATCTCTCTGTGGACAAGGCTTAGCATATTTCAATAATTCTACTAAGCACTAGGCACATCCCTGTATTATTAGTGTTGTCTTCTCCAACCCTAATGTAATATATTCAGTTCCAGTCATACAAACATGAGTGAGGATCCTCGATGGATCCTCTTTGTGAGGATCCCGAGGATCCTCAAATCACATCCATTCATTGTACATCGTGTGATCAAAAATCATTGTAAATTTTTTATTATTTAAAATTGAATATAAACAGTACCTGACGAAAACTAACCACACGATGTACGATGAAGAATGTGTTTGTAGGATATCCTGGATCCTCACAAAGAGGATCCAGCGAAGATCCTATCTTATCAAACATGGTCCTAGATTTAGTGGATATATGTAAGGGAATGACTCACGAGTCAGACCCTTTTGTTTTGGCAAATTCCTGCCCTTTAACAACTCTTAGATCATTTTCAACCTTTGGGCTAAAAGCCAAAATTTTTAGTCCATAAACAACTGTTTTACTCCAACCATTATGGCCTAAAATTTTAGCCCCAGATTATTAAAGAATGAACTTAGGCTCATTTTTTTTTTCTTAAATTAACTTTTTTAAAAAAAATATGTAGACTATCGTAAATTAATTTTTTGAACATTTTAATCTAAAAATATTTAAATTCTGATAAATATTGAAAAATCACTAAATTGATGATGTTGGTGTATTAATGTGTTATTATGTTAAATTTAAGTGTGCTATGTTGTTATTTTATGTAATAATTTTAATTGTACTATGTTGGTATTGTCTAGTAATAAATTGAAGTGCCTTCTTCTGCAATGTCTTTTGTCTAGTACGTTGTCAAAATTATTAAATGTCGTTTGAATTATTGAAGGCACCTATTGTACATCAAAGTTTGCAATAATAAGTACAATAATTATTGAAGGCATCTAGATTAATAGAAACAATAATTTATAAGTTATAAATTTAATACGCACGACAATTAATAAACTATATGAACTTAATACAAACGACAATTCATAAACCACATAAACCACATAAACTTAATACAATCGATAATTCATACACTACATAAACTTAATAATGATATCCACCATCTTGAATTGGTGGTGGACTTGGGATATAGGGTTGAGATGATTCATCATCTTGAAATATACTCCTTGTGGCATACTTTCGCAAAATTTCCTTTTGCTTACCACATAAGAACTTCTTCCTCTCTGGAGTGTATTTGTTGAGGTCCTCCATCATGAAATTAATTTCAAACCTATCTTGCTCTCTATCCCCTTCTTCCTTTATTTGCAAACACATTCGGACCACTTCTTCTTGGCGAGTACTATAGGTTTCGCTCAATCTTGCAAATCCAGTAGCAATGTGTGCACTCAGCGGATCTTGAGACTTCCCTTTTCTCTTTACTTCCTTTTGCTTATCTCTTCACGGGGGCCTTGCAAAAGAAGGACTTGTGGTCATTTCATTGACAACTTCATTGACACCTTCATCTCCATCATTTGTCGGTGCGGCTTCACGTTGAAATAATCTTCCCCATTGTTGGTCCGCATCGGTTGCCCACCTCGGACAATCCTTGAGGACGTCCCAAGTATGATGCAACTTAAAAGGTTGATTTTTTTGTGTTACTTTTGTCTTGTAAATTTCCATTGCTTTGTCATCCTATGTAAAAAATGCATAAAAATAATTAGTTGCAAAATAATATTATGTACATGACAAATAAAATATCAACAAAAATACTCACAATTTATGCGGCGCTCCTTCCACTAGCCATGCCAACCACGACTCTCTCCAAGCTTCCATTCCATAAAGTGCATGCTTTATTGATAGTCTTCCACCGATCGTAAATACCACCACCTTTCTTCCCCCCCGCCGTTGCAGTTTTCATGGAACTTTTCAATGATTTTATCCCATAAAACCTTTTTATTTTGATTTGTGCCAACTGCACCATCTTCGCTGATAGAAACTCATGCCAAGCATAAAGCAACATCTTCCTCACAGGTCCAATTACGACCTTTAATATGCTTTCTTGCCATCTTGAAAATTTTGAAAATGGGAAGAAATGGTAGAAAGAAAAATTGGAAGAATTGTAGGAGAAAATTGAGTTTTGTGTGAATGTTTGAACAAATACATAGGTATTTATAGAGTTTTTTTGGTGAATTTTGAGTTAAATATTTTTTTTAATTATTTTAGCCGTTGGATTTAAATTTGGGCCGTCAGATCTTTTTTTTTACCGTTAGATTTGATTAAATTCGATCTCAGCAGCTGGATTCAATAATATATAAATATAAAAACAAACAAACAAAATTTGAATCTAGGCCATTGGATCAACCAACAGCCTGTTGATTGTGACCGTTGAATCAAACTAGCCATTGGGGCGCCTGGGGAACGTGGCCGACAGGCCCACGTGGGTGGGGCCCACTTTTTTTTAGGGTGTTTTAGGCATGTAGATGCAGCAGCAACAAAACGACACAAGGTTTGTGGGCTGCATGACTCTCTTCTCCAATCTTCAGTCTCCACTGTTATGCAAAAGCCACGTGGCTGACATCACCTTTCATCTTTCTCATGCATCCACATCTTTGACAGATTTTTCAATGTGCCTGGAACACGGAGTGGTACACTACGTGTCTCTATACAATGGTGAGATTCTAGTGTTAAAAATTTAATAACATAAAAAAAAAATTCCACCATATAATAACACGTGGTACGTGGTGTACCACTTGTATTACGGGCACAAAAAAAACATTTTAAGTACCATATCACTCTGGTAAGGATTCGATTCCCATCAGACCCTTTCTTTAATGTTTAATAATTTAACCCACATGAACTATCGTCAAAACAAACGGAGAAAAAACACATTTCCAATTAGGGTTTCTGTTGTGTGGGCTCTTTCCCTTATAATTCTCAGATTTGGATCATCTCCTGAGCAGAGGGTCCGAATTCTGCTAACCAAGGAACACGAACCGTTGGATCAAAATTCAACGGCTACAATTATTATAATTTTTAAAGAATTTTCCTGTTTGTAGTTGTTGAATTTTGATTCAACAGTCCGTGTTCCTTGGTCAGCAGGATTCGAACCGTCTGCTTAGACGAGGATCCAAATCCATAATTCTCTCCTGAAGCAGAACAAGTGCTGCCAAGTGGCAAGTGGGCTAATATACAAGCTTATCTCTCTTCAAGTTGGGTTAGGGTTTCCATTCCTCGCTCAACTTGAACACATTACTTTAATTCAAGCCCACCCTTGTACCCTCTAGTCTCCAGCCCCAGCTGAAATTGAAAAGTGAAATTAAGTTGGATGAACAATACAAGAAGTTAGTTTGTAAAGTAGTATCAATCAGTTTTTAGTAGTGTGCATTTGAAAGGAAGCCATCCTATTACCTATTATATAGCTGGTAATTGTGCATTTGCAGTACCATTCTCTGCATTGTAGTACCATTATATTGATCACAAAGACATGGCTCTTCAAAGATTAATGAGGAACTCCTTCTTAAATACTTCGTGGCATATTTATAGAATTTCGTATTTATGATCGGAAACGTTCATATTGTAATAACTCACTCTGTAAAGATCATTTTTACAAAAAATTAATTAAAATAAGATCATTTAGTTATCGAAATGTATAAAAACAGACGGACATATTTGATAAAAGCATTATGAACTATCTATTTATTTGCTAAAATTGATTTACTAACCGATCTTAATTTTAGTTATTTTTTTCAAAGATGGTCTTGTTAAAGTGATTTATAATGTAAATGGATCATAAGCATGAAATTTTGTGAATAAGGCGATAAGTATTTTGAGAAGGAGCTCCTCCTTAACTTTGAGGACCCAAACTCTTCTATATAATGACACTCTGTGAACCTGTTTGGTCCGACAACTTTAATGTCATTTCCATAGTCTCATTTCATTTGTTACATAAGTGGTAAAAATTGCACAAGGTGTATAAATTGATTAATTTGATTTCACTTTTTGTTCTAATTAAGTTGGAATTTTTTTTCTTTCATAAATGAACGTAAGATAAACAAGAAGTGATGGTTGGGTAAAATAGGGCAATTATGCAATAGGGTAAAATAGACAATTTAAGTTTTATTGATAAATTTGAGTTTTATTATTAATTTCATTTTGTACTTAATAGTAATTATGCAATAGGGTAAAATAGACAATTAACAATTTAAATTTAAATTGGATGTAGAAAAAGGTTACATGGATTGAAATAAAATTTCCCTAAGTGAAATTGAGAACTTTAAAGATGGAATTTTGAATTAATTCTATGGAGTACTCAAATCAAAATGACTAAAAAACCTATTAAAAAAAAAAAACAAACACAAACACACAAGGTCAACTTGCCCAATCTAATACCCATTATATTGGCAGATGTGTGGCCGTGACAAGCACAAGAAGCAACAAAGGAATGCAACTAGCACTCCAAAACCTAAAAAACTTTAATCTTGACAAACTAGAAATTTAATCACTTCATAACCCGTCACATGGGAGAGTTTTCGCACAAACCGCCAATATAACTGGGAACACTCTTTGAACACAAGCAGTGCCAACTCTGAAGAGGAAATTTGTGCACAAATCACCCATGAAGCTACTAGTTGTATCATAATAGACAATGCCAACTTTACCATAAGACGTAAACAAAAGACACAAATCCAAAAGGGCAAATCTAATACGGACAAGAGGCAGACAAACATCTAAAAAACCAACATCTCAACAGTCCAATCTCTTGCCAAGCCCATACCATCCTAATTCTAAACAACCTAATTAAACCCTCAACGAACACCATAAATCATGAGTTTCACCTCCACCATTTAAATGAATGTCATCAGCAAACCACCCACATCTAGTTAAGAATCAATTGTAGAACAAGGGGTGGATCTTGAGAAGGCTCGACCTCTAGTGATCCAACTTTATAAGCGGGGAGACGTTCAATTAAGAGGAAAGGATAAAATTTAGAGGAAATTTTTGAGAGAATTATTGGATTGAAAAAGGAACACAAAAGAAGTGATGGAAACTTAGATCTAAGTATGGTTAATTTAGCCAAGGACTAAATCACCATATAAATGGACTATTATTCACACCAAATAGATTAGAAAATTTAAAAAAGGAAGTGGACGGGAGGAGAGGAGGAAGAGCAAAGGTGCATGCTTCTTCCTCCTCCCGCTACGATGACTTTTGCTCTTGGTTCTCTCTATAGGCTAGGGTTTTCAAATAATAGAAAGGGTACTTCATATTTTAGTTTTAATTCATTAAAGGTTAATTACCTTAAAAAACACAAATACGACTAATAAAAAATAACCCATAGCCCTTGAGGTTAGATCTAAGTGGTTGGGGAGGATAAAGTAGTATTAAGTTAGGTTTATAATGAGTATATAAGTAACAAAAAATAAAACAATCCAAATCCAGAAGGAGTCTTTCAGATAAATTTTTGAAATTATTGGGGTGATAATTAAGTGGCAACATCATATGCCTCAGAGACTTGTCAAACCCTATATAATTGGGTGTCTAATAATTTAGTAGCAGCAGATTGTTTTGTCAAGATAGCACGAGGCGTTTGCCATGTTGTGTTGTTGACAATATCCTGATTTCCTAAAAATATACAGTTTGGTAAACACGCCCATCGACATTTAATTATCAACGGCCATCTAGATTCTACGTAGAAAATGCTACCGATTTTGATGGAACGATGCCATATACTGGTGTGATCGAGTCAACATTCAGAAAATTTCAAGATTTTATCAGTTAATGCAGGATGAGCAGGATAATATAGATGCCTACAGCTCCTTGCTGAATTCTTAAACCTGATACTGAAGTATTAGGTGATATCATTGTTAAGGAAGATATCTCTCTTAATTAGTCAATATTGTAAATTGATATTGTAGTTATTTACTTCCTTGTTTGGTTTCTAATCAAGCCTTGTTTGTAGGCGATAGTTTAGGATCCTATTGACTGTATCATTGTATAAAGCTGTAAACCTAGTTGTTGAATAATATCGAAAATCATAATCCCATTCTATGCTTCTTATGATGGTACCAGAGTGATTGATATATGGGAAAATAAAAAGCAAACACACAAACACCAAAACAACCCTAGCAAAACATAGCCATGGGTGATAGCGCAGACACGAAGTCAACCTCCTCAGGCATGACTTCGCATCCAAAGTGGAAGAGTCCTAATCATCCACTTTATCTCCACCATTCGGACCAACCTGGTGCAGTCCTTGTGCCGCAACCATTGGTGGAAGACAATTATAGTACATGGGTTCAATCCATGACCATGGCCTTAACGGTCAAGAACAAATTAGGGCTTGTTGATGGGACAGTCAAGAAGCCAAGTGAAGATGAACATGAAGAATTGCAGCAATGGAATCGATGCAATAATCTGGTTAAGACGTGGCTCTTAGGATCCATGTCAAAAGAAATCTCAGGTAGCGTCATCAATTGCAAGGATGCAAGGCAGATGTGGCTTGGTTTGCAAGAAAGGTTTTCTCATGTGAATATTGTTCAATTGTTTCACCAAATTAAAAAGCTTGTGGGACGAACGTGACTTTCTATGTTCTATTCCTGCATGTAGTTGTGATACGAAGAAGGAAATCATCTCTTATGTTGAAACCCAGAAAACAATGAAATTTCTCATAGGTTTAAATGATTCTTATTCCACTGTTCGTAGTATTATAATACCCTTTCTTCTTGAGCCTTTACCTATAGTGAACAAGGCCTACTCTCTTGTCCTTCGTCATGAGAGACAGGCAGAAGTCTCAAGTGGAAAGTATACTTCCAAACCTGAAGCGGCAGCTTTTGCTGTGAAGAATGGTGGCCGAGAAACTGAACCAGAGGATGGTGGTATTCGCTGTGGAAAATGTAACAAGACAAATCATAGGACCAAAAACTGTCGTGCTCATCTCAAGTACACCTTTTGTGGGTGGAAAGGTCATTCCTTCGAATATTGCCGGAAACGCAAAGCAGCTGCTGAAATTTAACAAAGCCGCTCATCCACTTCCAAGGGCAACCAAGTTGTCATGCACAACAAAAAGGACGGGATGCCAAACTTCCTTTTTTCCCAAGAAGATTGCAAGCAGATACTCGCAATGTTGAACAAAACCAAATCCTCCTTTGTAAATCAAGTTGGTAATTCCTCGAATAATGAAGAACTTTTAGGTAAAGCTTTTTCCTTCATGCATAATGGCATAAAAAATGTTTGGATCTTGGATAGTGGTGCAACGAACCACATTGTTTGCAACCCTCATTATCTCACGACGTCGAGACCTGTTACAAACCATAATGTTGAACTACCCACTGGTTCTCTTGCCACGGTCACCCACATTGGACAAGTTGTCTTCTCTCCCAACCTTGTGCATGATAATGTTTTGTGTGTCCCATTTTTCAAATTAAATTTGATATCCATTAGCAAGCTCGCACATGATTCCCTCTATATTACCATCTTCCTAAAACAATTTTGTGTTATACAGGACCTACGCTCGGGGATGATGATTGGGACGGGAATTGAACGGGAGGGATTGTACTATCTCGATCCACCAAAGAAAGGAACATGCAACACCATTCAAATATCCAACCATCATCTCTGGCATCAACGCCTAGGACATCCATCACAAACTGTTTCTATGTTATTTCTTTTTTCCAACACAAATCTTGTGATTCTAATAAATGTGACATTTGCCCATTAGCCAAGCAAACAAGAGCACCATTTTCATTGAGTTCCATATCCACTAAATCACGTTTTGAATTGGTACATGTTGATATCTTTGGGGGGGGGGGGGGGGTATCATGTTCCTTCTATTTCTGGTGCAAATTACTTTCTCACTATTGTTGATGATTACACCAGGAGCACATGGATTTATTTGATGAAACACAAATCTGACACACAACAGCTCCTTATACAATTTGTCCATTTGGTCGAAACCCAATTCACCACCAAGGTTAAAATGATTCGAAGCGACAATGGTCCCGAATTTAAACTTGACAGTTTTTATGCCAAACAAGGTATCATTCATCAAACTAGCTGTGTCAACACACCACAACAAAATGGTGTTGCTGAACGTAAGCATCGACATTTATTAAATGTTGTCAGAGCCCTCCTCTTTCAAGCCAACATGTCAAAACGTTTTTGGGGGGACGCCATACTTGCTTCAACCTATCTTATTAATTGCACACCCACACCCTTCTTCAAGACACCTTATGAAAAGTTGTTTCAAAAAGCACCCACTTACTCACACTTACGAGTGTTTGGTTGTTTGTGTTTTGCTTCCACTCACGCCCACAAACCTTCAAAATTTGATCCCCGTGCCCGTCACTTTGTCTTTCTTGGCTATCCATATGGTAAAAAGGGCTATCGATTATTCGACCTTCAACTCAACAAAATTTTTGTCTCACAGGACGTGATTTTTTTTTAAGAACAATTTCCTTATCACTTAAATATTTCCGCTGCTAATCCACAGTCCCCCACTCTAACTAACTCCTTATCACAATTTGATATGGACTCTTTTCCTGCCCTATCTCCTCCGCCACACGACTCCCCCGACCATGACTCTACACTTTCTCCCATCAACTCACCACCATCAGACACCACACCCTCCGACACCCCACCCTCACCATCCCTGCGTCTTCACCGTAGAGAGATTCATAAGAAGCATAGAATGGGATTATGATTTTTGATATTATTCAACAACTAGGTTTACAGCTTTATGCAATGATACAGTCAATAGGATCCTAAACTATCGCCTATAAACAAGGCTTGATCATAAACCAAACAAGGAAGTAAATAACTACAATATCAATTTACAATATTGACTAATTAAGAGAGATATCTGCCTTAACACTTCCCCTCAAGTTGGAGTGTATGTTAATGACACCCAACTTGCTAAGTAAGATTTCAAACTGCGTTAAACTCAACGGCTTGGTGAATATATCAGATGGTTGATCATTTGTCCTTATGTAAGCCGTGCGTATCAATCCTTCTTGAATCTTTTCTCGTACTAGGTGACAATCAATCTCTATATGCTTTGTCCGTTCATTAAAAACAAGATTTGAAGCGATGTGTAATGCCGCTTGATTATCACAAAATAACTTGACTGGTCATGGATGATTCACTCTTAGATCCTTCAAAATATTCTTCAGCCATATGATTTCACAGCATGTGGTGGCCATAGAACGGTATTCAGCCTCTGCACTAGAACGAGATATAGTTGTTTGTTTCTTAGTTTTCCAGGAAATAGGTGCTTGACCAAGCAAAATATAGTACCCCGTTATCGACCTTCTAGTATCTCTACATCTAGCCCAATCAGCATCACAAAATGCTCGTAATTGCAATGAAACCGTGGAAAGAAGAAAAATTCCTTGTCCAGGTGCTTGTTTAATGTACTTGAGGACCTTGTGTGCAGCCTCAAGATGTGGTTGCCGAGGTTTCTACATGAATTGACTTTGCATGTAAACAGCATAAGCCAAGTCACGCCTTGTTATGGTCAAGTATATCAACCTCCCCACAAGCCGTCTATATGATGAAGGATCATTCAACACTTTTCCTTCCATTTATGTGAGAGACAAATTTTGATCCACAGGAAACCGTGAAGGCTTAACTCCTAGAAACCCAGCATCATCCAATATTTCTAGTGCATATTTTCGTTGACATAGAGTAATTGCACGCTTTGAACGTGCAACTTCTATGCCCAAGAAATATTTGAGTTGCCCAAGTCTTTCAGCTTGAAACGTTGAGAGAGAAACTGCTTGGTTTCTTCAATTTCATGCAGATTATTCCCTGCTAATATCACATCATCAACATAGACTAATAAAGCAATGAAGTTACCATGACGACTTCAGACGAATAGTGAATAGTTGGGCCATGATTGATGGAATCCAGCGGCCTTGAGAGCATTGGATAACTTAATGAACCATTGCCTCAAAGCTTGCTTTAAACCGTAGAGAGACTTTGTTTAACTTGCAGACTCAAGTTAATGCAGGATGAGCAGGATAATATAGATGCCTGCAGCTCCTTGCTGAATTCTTAAACCTGAAACTGAATTATTAGGTGATATCATAGCATGACCATCTACAGCGCGGTGGAGTCGCAGTTTCATATTTGGAGGGTTCTTTAGGAAAGGCAAAAAAAACCTTACAAACTCAAGTCCCGGCCAATTTAAAGAGATAAGAAAGAGAAATTAGAAATTAAGGGCCCGTTTTCGTTTTTAAATCTTTAGTTTTTATATTTTGTGCTTGAGATAAGACTTAATTGGGTGAAATGAAATGAGGGATGATAAGTGCGAAAGAGGAGGGGAATAAACAAAGAAGAATGAGTGAGAACAGAATCTTGAAAGTGAAAATCACTCAAAATAGATTTTGTTTTTTTATTTTTAATTTTATTTGTGCACTATTCTTTATTCGTTTCTTCTATATCTATTCGACCATCATTCCTCATACTCTTTTATATTCCTCATTTTTAAATTTAGTTGATTATTTAATAAACTAAAAATAAATAAATAAACTAGTTAATTAAATGATGATTGTGGTATACGAGGAATCTTTCTCCTTTATTTCTTTAGGTTGTGCAAATTTTTCAAATGATGTGGCTATCCACATCAGATGTCACCTAAGATGGTATAGAAACATGGTATGAATATCATTACTCTGGATTTCTAATTCTCCCTCCCATACATCTACTCCTTCCAAACAGAAAAATGAGAACTAAAATCTGAAAATGAATTGGTCATTGAACAACCCCTAATAAATATAGTAAGGACCTGTACTTAGGAGTACTAAGGACCAATTTTAGAGCAGTTCTGTAGAAAGGACTCATAATACGATTTTTCTGAGTGTTTAGAAGCATGTCGAAATCTTTATTAAAAGATCATCAAATGCTTAAAAAACACTTAGAAGTGCGTTAGGTACATGTTCATAGATAGAAGTGGAGTTTAGTGATCCTGTGATAGGGTTGGGTTGATTGGTGGAGGTCTTGGATGCCAACCCGGCAGGCTGCTGATCGGGTGTCACTATACGTAAAACCGGTCACGTAAATGCAGACTCTCATAAGCTGCAGAATGCAAACTCTCACCAACAATTTAGTTATTACTTTTATTGTCCAAAATTTTTGCCAAATCAGAGATTCTTTTGGTGATCTAAAAAGAGGTTTGTAGCTCTGAAAGCACTTCCAAAACAATAGCTTGAACAGTAGCTATGGTTATTAAATTACGAGGTGAATTTTCTTAACATACTTATGAGATAAATTAACTTTCTCTCGGAAGTATATTTTCTCTAATATCTTGGGGGGTAAGGTGTTGACTTTCTTTTCGTGTATTATGAGTTCAAAACTCCTTCATTCCTATAGTATTGTAATAGATTCAAACTCTTTCTTTTCCCCATAATAATAGTAAACATTAAAAATAAATAAATCATGGGATGAATGGCAATCTATACTGGTGCTAGCTAGCTAACTACAATGTTGGCAGTCGTTGATCATTCATTGCTAAATAGGGCGAGCCTTAGCTCAACAGAAAGTTACTCTTTTGTGATCAAAATGTCACAAAATCAAATTGTGGAAACAACTTTTTTACAAAGTAAGAATAAAACTGTGTACGATAAACGTTCATTCGACCGTCGCAAAACGCAGCCTTGTTGGCTTGGGTCACCCTTTCTTATGGTTAATTATGGATACAACATTCATACAAACCTAAAACTCCATGAGAAAGCGCGCAGCACATTAATCCTGCAGATGTGGACGATTAATGAGACGACTCTAAGATCGGTCTAAACATATTCTAACTTCTTATTAACATGTTCTTTGTATTTTGTAAAATTTAAGTTAATTTTGAAGCTAAAAATCTTTTATACAGATAAAAATACTGAAGAAAAGAGATCAGATTGGTAATATTTTCATCTGTTTTCTTTTGTTTCTTTCTAATTGGAAAAGGAGAACTGGAGAAGGTGAGTAGCAGGCACGGGATGGAGGAAGAAAGAAAATATTAAAATAATAGTTGTTAAAATACAAACTACAACTTAACAACCAGTTCATAGTAATTGGAGTTAATTATAATTAATTATCCACTTCTTCACAATACTTTCTCGACAGAGTAAAATTTATATACTTAGAGTAAAATCCTCGTCTCCATATTCCACTCCATGACTAACCAACAGCAAGCCGCCTATATTTACAGTTCCATACACCTTTACTCACACCAAAATATTCTGCAAAATTTAAATACAAAAAAACAGTCGAAAGCTCAATCTAATCCAGAAAGGCCAGAAAAACAAAGATAATAAAGAAGCAAGAGCCAACCTGTGGAGCTAACAATAACATATATCTGCAGAAATTTTATCTATAAGATTTGAGAATGGCTCCACAAAAAGTACACATGATTGCTTTCCAAGATTTCCAGTAAACTGGAATATAGCAAAACCTAGTCGAAGTCTTTATGTCAGCGACGCTTGCTCCACACCCACATCTTGAACATGTCCCAGCCACCGGCTTGTTCCTCCACACCTTCCTCCTCTGGTCTACCAGGAAACAAAAGCAAACCATTTCAGAAACTTGAGACTTTGCTTTCAATGTATGTATGTGTGTGTGTGTGTGTGTATGTGTGTGTGTGTGTGTGTGTGTGTTTTGTACCAATAAATAAGAGAGCATATTAGGTTATTTATAGAGAACTTTAACAAAAAGTTTTCAATACTGTTTATTTTAATGAAAAATTATATTTTACATTAAAAAATTAATTCTTATACTATTTATTTTACCTTTTATTTTGTCATTATCGTTAAAATTTAAAATTTTCAAATTCTCTTTTATTTTTATGAATGAAGGTTAGGTGAAGGAGTTTGATGAGCTGTGTACACGTACGTTAGCATTAGTTTTGAAAATTGACGATGTAGATTTGTTTGATAAGTTTTTAGTACGACAGTCTCACGATCAAATGACGACATTAATTTATTTATTATAATATGCATTAATAAATACTAATTTAATATATTATATTTAGAATACAGTATGAACAAATAGAATGAGGATCCTCTCTATATTCTATTTTTGAGAATTTCAAAAATCTTTCAATCACGTCTGTTTATTATAAATCGTATGGTCAATTTTTATGCGTACGATGTACAATAAATAAACATAATTGAAAGATCATCGGAATCTTAACAAAAAAGATTAAGAGAGAATCATTTTCGAATAAATATATGAAACAAAGTAATAACACCACACAACTACCATACCAAAGACCTCTTACATGCTTTGGAGATTTTTGGTCATGTAATTGGGAATAGGATTCTATTTAAAATCTATTTGTGAGGATCCTAATGATTAGTTCATTTTATCCGTTCGTCAATCTTTTTGCGATAAAAAATCATTTAAATTTTTTTATTTAAAATGAAACAAAAATAATATTTATCGAAAACTAACTATATAATGTACTAAAGGACTAAAATGTAATAATCCCTAAACTCCTCACAAAAAAGATATGGAAAGGATTCTCGTCCATGTAATTGGAATTGAAAACCAGCTTAGTAGCTAAGGAATCACGTATAATCGTGTGGATGACCAATGACTGCCACGTGAGGAGGGGCAGTTGGGGTGTTTAATTGTGATGGTTATGGTCCTCAGAGACTTTTTAGTATGACCGGTATATGAAATAGTACATCACGTGTTATTATACAAATAAGAATGTATTTTTGTTCATCACCATTTAATGTGGTGTATGCTCACCACCTTATTTATCACTAGTAGATGAGTTTGAATTTTGAGATTTGTGCTTATTCACTACACGAATCTCAAAATTCAAACTCATCTAACGATAATCAATAAGATGGTAAGGATACACCACACTATATGGTATACATCACACTATATGGTAGTGAGCAAAAATGCTCCCATACAAATGGTGGGATATATATGTTAAAATGTTAATAATTTAAAAAATAAAATTTTCTATTACTTTTATTAAAATACGTGTGTACTACTTGTATTTCTGTCACAACTAAAAATTTCCTCATGATTGTTACTGATGGAGTAAAACTTTTCAACTGTCAAATTGTACTTTGCGTTTGTCCAGTCAGTTGCATAATTAATGGTCATATTGATGCCTCTTTTTTATTTTTATTTTATTTTATTTTTTAAATTTTAACGAAAAGTTATCGATACTGTTCATTTTAACGAAAATAACGAAAAATCATATTTTTACATTAAAATATTAATCTTGATACTATTTATTTTATTTTGTTTATATCGTTAAAACTCAAAATTTTCAAATTCTTTTCATTAATTAATTTTTTTTTTTTTTCAAGTACTCCTTTAAATCATAAGGGGAAAAATATCTTTGAACTCAGCAACTTCATTTCAATTTTCAACTCTACGATATATATGGTCGTCCACGTGTGTATCATCCCATAAATATGGTTGTACAAATTAGGGCTAGGCATTTAACCGGTCAAACAAGGGCTGCCACTTTCTTTCTTAAAATCCGAACTAATAATCGTGAATTTTATAGGTTTGGTAACCGACTTTTACAATCCGAAAACAAATGTTTGGAGAGATCAAATTCAAATTATATCTTTAATAAAGGTGAAAATTATTTGTATTATAGAACTTATTTTTATTAAAAAGACGGTTTAAATGTAATTTACAAAATGTATTTTCTCTAACAACACTCATCTAAAAATCGAAAAATTCCGAAAAAATCATCACAACAAAATGGTTTAGTCTTGGTATACACCGAGAGTTTTGATATTCTTCGATTACCAACCAATTATTACCAAATCGATTATTATAACTAACCAGATCAAAATATTTAACGAATTACATTCTTACATAAAATGTTGGTTCTTAATTATACAACCTTAGTGTAGATAATATTATTTTTAAAATAAATAAATAAAAAGATCATACAAAACAACAATTATATTGTCAGTAGCAAAGACATAAATTATCTGGAAATGAGAGAAATTTAAAAGAGTTAAAGGTCCTAAGCAAATTTAAATAACCAAATCCTTTTAAATAGTAGACGTTTCATGGAGAGCTTGGCTGCCAATGTGTTTGTTGTTTTTTTTTTTTTTTTTGAAACAAAGTACAATATTCATTAAGCAAATAAGAATTTGTACAAATTGAGGATAATGTATATAATGGACTTCAATAAAAACCTTGTTAGGGATTTCAACCCAGTCGAAGGAAAAGAATGTCCTGCACAACAATAAACCTATCCTTAAATGAACAATCAAACTTACAATCCTTTCTCAAACAAAACATCCTGAATCAAATCCGGAGGTTCCTCAAACCACACTACTTTTTGGGCACTAGCAATCCCCGATCGAGCAAGCCGATGCGCCACCGAGTTCCCTTCCTGTTGGACATGGCTAATCACTGAGTTCGGCCACTCCTGAAGCAAACACCTCAAATCATTAATTATGGTACCGAGAGCAGAGCTATCATCCCCTTTCCCTTTCATTGCTGTCAACACCAAAGATGCATCTCCTTCGAACGTTGCAGTAATATTAGGGTTATTCCAACAACCGCACAGCAGCGGCGACGTGTCTTCATTCAGGCGTTGACGTTGCAGTAATAAATAGAATGATTTTGTTATTGTAAATAAAAATTTTAAAACAAAATATTGTAAATGTAATCTCGATACACAAAATTAGGTATAAGCATAAGATCCGAAGTATGTTTCGTTGTGCCCCATTTTTTGTTGAACTGATGGTATTCATAAGTCGGCGAGTTAAAGACCCATACACAGGCATGCCCGCCATCAGCAATTGACTTCACACCACTACAGTCGGAAATAGAAATGAACAAATCTTCTGCACTTATTTTGTATGTGGTTTTTTTTTTTTTTTTTTTTTTTTTTTTTTGTGGCATCTATTAATAATTGGTACGTGTTAAGTTATAACAACAAGATTAAGAAATGTTAAGTTTATTGACGCGTGTCAATCAATAATAGTGGCCATAGATAGGCAACACCGAAATGGGGTAGAAGATTTGAACTTGACTTGTACGATAATGGTACATCACTATGGTAGTGTTGTAGACTTGTGAGCTCATTATACAAAATCATATGCCAATTCTCTCCACATGTCCTTATATTATTGACATGAGACGCTACTGTAGTTATGTATTCATGTCACTCATCTCTCAATGAGGGTGTAAAAGCATAGAGCTAGTGAGTACGCTTTTACTAATCGCACCTTCTTTGCCATTCAATGAGAGATTGAAATTGAATTGTGTATAGGCAAATTCAATGTGCACGGCGAGATAGGTTTACGAGTTCTACTTGAACACTCATCCCCGAATGGAAATTAAGTAGTCGGCAATTCCTGCTGTACATGTCTCTCATTTTTCTTCTATTCTCTTTCTTTTGTTACCATACATGTCGGTCATTAATCAGAATGGACCTGTTGTTATCATACACTTCAAATTCTAATCTAAATACAATTGAACTTTAGAAAAATTATTAAATCAGATACAAGATTGATCATAAAAACAGTCAATATTAACGGATCCATCAGATGTCAGTCAATATTAACGGATCCATCAGATGTCATACTTGCTTCTCTATATGGCTAGTAACAGTATTCGACCTTCGATCTTAAGTGTATGTTTCTACTACTACAAATCTGTATGAACTGTAAAGTTGATATATATACTTTCAACTTGAACTACAAGCCTTCAATACAGTTTTTGCTACATATTACTTTGTCTCAAAATATATATATATATATATATATATATATATATATATATATATATATAATGTTTTAAAAGGCTCGCCTTAGGACGCACCTAGGCTCCCTCTAAGGCTGGGTTTGAGGGTTGCTGCCTTTGTTTTAAGGGAGTGGGCGTAAGGCTTCACTGGAGCCGCCTAGGCGGCGAAAGGCGTTGTCGGAGCCAAATTTTGGGTAGGGTTTTAACTGTCTCATACCTCTTCCTTGCACTATCGTCTTTTTGCCTTTTTTTTCTGATTTTTATTTTTTTTATATAATGAATGTGTGTGCTATTTGCGTGCATTGTTATATGTGTATTCATTGTGTTTTTCATCATCTATTTTATATATATATATATATATATATATATATATATAATATAATATAATATATGTCTATGTATGTGTGTATATATATTTATAATATATGTGTATACTCAAGATGATTATTGGTTAATAAATTTTCTTTAATATAATATATGTGTACGCTCATTATATATATTAAAAAATTTAGTTCTTGTGAGGCTTCGCCTCACACCTCACGCTTTTAATACACTAATATATATATATATATATATATATATATATATATATATATATATCATCTAAATACAAGATTCTCCAAAGAAAATTATTACATTTCGATATAACCGATGTCTGATACGAGAAAAAATTTGGAATAATTGAACTTCCAAAGAGTACCCGGACCAAAAGAACTTCCTAAGTGTCAGGATAGTATATCTGATGACTGCTAGTCTACTGGCTTTATGTTTATGATGATGCTGATTGCTCAAAGCAACTACTTCACAGGTGGTTAGCATAATCCTTCATGTGAGATCATGTGATATGTTGACAATTTCTCCAATCATTTTTCACATTACTAAAACAAAATTACCAAAATTGTGATCAATGATATAAAACGTCTTAACCATATACAGGTTCATGCATCTACAGGTACATGTATATAACATCAATTACAAAATTGTATCAGATTCTTTGACATGTGCACCTGCAAGAAATCATCGGACCCTTTCTTTCCGAGAGCGGTAGGTGTGAGCCTCTTCGATATATCGAGTAAGAAGTGAAATCCCGTAATGTGAGGCACTTGAGGTAGCATAATAGGATGTCACGGTGAGTTGAGCAAACTTGGGAAGTGCATAACCTGCAAAACCCCATATCAACGGGGAATTGAAAAATATGTATCCAAAACTTAGAACACCGGGAAAGAAATTCCAGCTGAATCTCAGCTTTTGAGCGAGAATGTATTATATACATAGACGGAACATGGCTTAGGGCTTGTTTGGTACGTGGGGGTAGAAGATGGATTATTCATGAAGGAAACTTATCTAATCCAATCCTTTCCAAAATGGTAGGAATATAATGGATGAGTTTTCTTCATGAGTAATCCTCTTGTAATACCCTCCAAATGAAAAATCATTCACTTCTACCTTCAATTTGCCTTGAAATTTGATAGTTATCCATTTCAATCCAATCCTTCTTACCAAACAAGGCCTTAGTCTACATACACTCAGTACAGCTGATACAAACGAGTTCAACACCTATGTAAGGAAATGCAGAATCCAATTGCTGGAGTCTTCAAGATGGTTTTATAACTTATGTTGTGCTGGGCTGTCTTTTAGTTTTTCTAGAACATCTGTCCTTGTTCTTCTCAGTCCATAAAAATTAGACTTTTAGGAATCCTATAAATCTGTAACCGGGTCATTAATTCTAGTCTTGTATGGCTTATGTAGCTCTATATAAGAGTTTTGACGTACTTCTGCAATTCAGTCAATGAATAATATTATATTACTTCAATCTACATTCTCGAGTGATTCTTAAGAATTCTTGGTGTGATTCCAAGAACCCTTGCTGGAACGGTTCCAGTTTCCCCTACTCCCTACTGCCGCAAACTACAACCTTCCTTCCACCAATCAGCCTTGCCTAAGTACCCATTTTGATCTATTGTTGTGGATCCAAACAACTGCACGAGAACCCAAGGCATGGAACATTCCTTAAGGAATGAAACAGAATCTTACGGTTAAAGTCACCTTGCTGGTAAATCTTTTCTGAATTTCCAGAATTGTGTGCTACATTTGTTAAGTTTTCTAATTTCTTTGTTGTTGCATTACAATAAATCCATTCAGTAGTGTTTAATTTATTTTCCATAAGTCTAATAATCTGCCTTGTTAGTAATTTTATGCAACTAAATTAAGTTTTAGGTTGTCCTGCATCAACAACCAGACAAATCAAGAATCGCATCTATTTTTAAGTAAACTAGTCATTCCACAGCTGCTAAACAAGTGATCTGTTTAACAATAATACAAAACAGAAGAGTAACGGCAAAGAGAAATGCAAAGAACTTATCATGTTTTAAAATAGACTTCTTTTAACCCAGTGGAGAAAAGCACGATATTTACCTCCAAATGCAGCACTGGCACCCGAAAACAGTAGCAGTGGAGGAAGCTAAGATTAAAACAATACAAAAGTGAGCCAAATTGAGGCGCATATAAATATAACTTTCTCATGATAATGCCGAAATAACTGGAAGTGCATTGCAGGGTAAACAGAATTGGAAAGCAAGCACCAAACATAAGAGATGTACCCCAACTAAGAAAGGCAACCACTTTGGTCCCTTCAACCGATTCTGAAGGTATGGGATCCCTGCAACCAAGTAACACCAAGCAATCTGCATATGAAGGCATGTTCATTGTAAAGACAAAGGAAACATGTATACCTGTATTGAAGCTATGAATTGCACTAAGCATTCCTCCAATACCTGAGCCAGCCTATTCATACAAACAATAGCGGACAGGTTTAATCACTCACATAACAAACCACATCCATATCACTATCATAAACATACACTCAAACCTGGTCTTTGCACATACACCTAAACCTTAACAACGCAACTGATATCGGGTTTTACTTCTATCATATGAATCAACAATTAACAGGAGATTTACGGTGGCGTAGCCAAGATTTTCAAATAATGGGGTCATAATATCAACCAAAAAGCTTCATTGGATCATTTCGTCGAGCACCTAGTAGGCACTTATCAGTTCCTGCCAACATATGCCTAAATTTTATGTCAACATATGTCGACGACTACTATTACTTGTACAGGCTTGTTGAGGGTGGATGCAAGATATTGTGGAGTCATGTTGAAGACTTTCAAGGCTTTTCAACTAAAACATTTCACACAAGAAGAGAGAAAATGAAGACAAATATGATAGAAGAAAATAGAAGAAGTAGGACAAGGAGGTCGTAACTTAGTTTGCCTTATCAGTTTGTATGGGTCAAATACAATATACAAGTAAATATACATAGAGTTTTTAAAGTTATTGGGGTCCATAACAACCAATGATCCCATGCTGGCTCCGCCATTGGGGATTTATGCCCAATACTTCATGATCGACAACATTTTGTGACGCATATATTATTATCCAAATTCGAAGCTACCAATTACATAATAACTAACAAAGGATCATGGTTAAGATTTAAGAGTTCAATCTACAAATGACGTAAACATACACTCAAACATGATCCCCATAAGTACACCTAGACCAATGACCCTACCAACGCAACTGATGTTGGGCTCTACTTTGACCAGATGATGTAAATACATAAATGATGTAAATATTACATGCTCAGAATTCATCTACCACGAAGAAATATCTTTAGAAAAAGCATTCTACTCCAAATTCCCATATCAAAACCATGAAAATTCACAACTAAAACACAACTGCTACACAAAGAAACAAAATTTTGCGCAAATGGGTAGCTGAAAAATAAAAGAGAGAAACTTACAACAGCAGTGGCGTCGTGAAGAACAGGAGTGATGGTCCATTCACCTTTGTCCGGAACAACAAACAAAACAGAAGTTCAATCAGTTTCCGACTGTAAACCCACAGAATCAAATCATCAAAAAAGTAGGGTCATGGGTGTTGGTACGGAATCGTGGGCGAGGAGAGAGAGGCAGCGAGGGCAGCGAGGGCAGCGAGGAGTTCCGAGGCCGGGATTCATGGTGGGATCGTGGTGCAGATTCCCACTCCTCAGCTTCGGTTCGTACACCTCTCGAGTCCCCATCGCCGGCTTCTAACGTAAATGCTAACAATTCTGAGAAATCGGTTGACGGTGGCGATGGTGACTCAATTGGCGGAGACGACAACAGTCATGGTGGATATGGAACCACCGGGGAGGGAGGGGGTGGAAAATTTTTAGGTTAAACGACAGCGTTTTAAGCTATGGGCTCGGTTGGCATCGAGGACGTAAAGTGGGCAATTCCGCGGGTTGGGCTCTGTTAAAATTTTATGCCACGGAAAAAACCGAGGGTTCTCTCGAACATCTTTGTACCAAAAAAGTTTAGGCTTTTTGGTCCAAAATGGTTATTGAAATTTGTATAACATATAATTTTGATTCTTGAGATTGAAAATTAATAGAAGTGGTCATTGAGATTGTCCATCATTCATTATTTTGGTCATTTCGTTAAAAAAACTCCGTTAAGTTGAGAGTATTTTAGCCAAAATGATCTCTGAGATTTGCATAACACATAACTTTGATCCCTAAGATTGTCCACCATCTATCATTTTTATCATTTTTATCATTCCGTTAAAAAGCAAGGGACCACTTAACGGAATTTTTTTAATGGATGGTGGACAATCTCAGAGACCAAATTTATGTGTTATGCAAATCTTAAGAACCATTTTGGTTAAAAAGCCAAAAATTTATGATTATTCATCGTTAAATTTGATGCTAAAATTTTTGATTAAATGAATGTGTTTTTAGTATTTTAATTTTAATTTTTAATATTAAATATATTTATAAAGTAAATACTTTTACAAAAAAAGTTTATATTTAATTTTTTTTTTATCATAATAATAAAAGGCTCAACATGCTGAAACCTCGCTCTACATCTTTGCTTTTGGAAATACTTTTTTTACAGATGTGATATTTTATTTTTAAACAACAATGTGGGAAATTTAGATCTACAGGTACACTAGTTAAACCAACTAACTTAAAGCATATTTATATAAATATTTTTTTTTAATTTATTTTTTGTTGGGATAAATCAAACTATTCCTTGAAACTTGGTGGGCTTACTCCAAAATAATATAAGCCCAACACCTTAAAATTTTCGTCTTTAAGGCCAGAAGCCCAACACCTTCTCTTGAGGAAACATGTGAGATTTCTTTAAGGGAAAGGGATCTCTTCGGAACCCTTCCATCTAATCTTTCTCATCAAATAATTCGGATCTTTGAAATTTGATCAAACGGTTAAAAAAACAAACTGATTCTAAAAGTTATAATAACTTTAGCAGTTTAATCAAATTTTAAGGACTCGAATTGTTTGATGAGAAGGATTAGGTGGAACAAATCTGGAGATGATTCCTTTCCTTCTTTGAGCAGCTTTGATGGACCACAATCACAAAGGACTATGATTCTCTCCCCTCCTCTTTCTATCATCTTTCATTCCCTCCTCTCACATTCTCTATTTTGTCTTTCTCTTTCTATAAAAAAATTAATATAAGATGTTGACGTGGCTTAACTGTGACCGTTCAAACTGGAGGGGAGGAAAGAAGATGAAAAAAAAAAAAAAAAAAAAAAGGGAGAGATGAGAATCCTCCTCCAATCATAAAACCTAAGTTAAATCCAAAATGGCAAAGAAGATAAAATACCACCTGAGAGATCAATTACGTGGCAAATTAAGAGTGGCTGGAGATGAGCCCAGAAGGATAAACGTGTGCCATCCTATTATATGGAAATTTCTCTTCGCATTATATTACCTCGTTAAACCAAAAACGTTACAATTTTATTAACTCATTTCGTATAAGTTAGTCTTCCATTCGAACACTATTCTCCACATACACTCAAAAGAAAGAAAAAGAAATAAAGCTAGTGACAGAGACACCTGTGGTCACATTAAACCCGGCAGAGTGGACACTGAAAACCGAACTTTTTGACCACATTTGCTTTTCTTCCAAACTTTCCTTCTACCCAAACACAAAAAATCCCACAAAATACAAATGCCACCAGAGGAAATTCCACAACCCAATCAAAAATCCCCAAATGTTTTAGTCGCGCAAAAAATTACCGCATTGCTGAATGCCATTACCATTGCAAAACAGAAAGCACTGCAAAAAAACCCCTCAAAAATCAGCAACCCAAGAATGTAGGAACCTTAATCTGCACGAATCCCGAGGTGGGTACCTCAAAGATTGATGCTTTCTCCTCGTTTGTGAATTCAGTCCATCTGGGTGTCGTCGGAAGTTGTTGAGATTGAGGTATGGAGGGCGGGAGATACGGCGAGGAGCTGGATGTGGCGGTGAGAGTGGTTCACATGGCGTGTGCTCTGTGTCAGAGGCTGCAGGAGGGGTTGGTGTCAGGTGGCAGTGGCCTCGTTAAGTCCAAGGACGATGATTCTCCTGTGACTGTTGCAGGTACTAAGAATTGAAACAGTGCTCTTTCGTTGTGTCTTCTTTGATATCGGAGGTTTTTTATTTGAGAAATGTTCTGCTGTTTTTCTGTTGTTGGTTTCTTTAATTTTGGCAAACTGGTGCAATGTAGTACCTTTGCTAAATAAATAGTCTTGAGATGAATACATCGCTGCGGGTTCCGCAATACACGTTCGTATGTTTAGTAGTTCTTGAATTGATTTGGCTTTTAGTTAAGGTGATACAGTTAACAAGTTATGATGGACAATGTTTTTAAAATGATAACAAATATACGCCGTTTATGAATTTAGGTACTTGATATTAGGTGCATTATCTGCGAGGTTTTCTTTCGTCACTATGGAGTAGGTTTTTCGCTTCGTATGGGACCAGAATCTTCTTTTGTTAGTGCTTTTTAAGTAAAAGGGACTGACCGGCAGATGAACATTGTTGGGGTATTGTCTGATGGTATGTCATTCTTGTAGAATGATCTTTATGGAGAGCATTTTATACACGCAGCTTGAGTTCTGTCGGCTAATTATCCATGCAAAGGTTCATTGAGATTTGTCTTAAAAGTGAATATGGGGGTGGGAGTGGAGCATTTTTCAAGTAGAAGTTATAGAACCTGCGAGAGCATTATGTGAAAACACAAATATCATCATTTTATAGAAATGTAGGGGCACACCTTTTAGTGGCTTTTGTGTCCTGCATTAAATTTGAAATACTGTTTCATTGTTGTGAAGCTTAATAAAAAACACTACTTACACGTATCAGCCACTGAACTTTCATACGCTAGAAATTGCTTGGTGCTCTTCTTTAATTATAAATTTTCAGAAAATGAAAGCAATTGAAGCTGGAGAGGAAAGAGCCAGTTTCTGGAGAATCTAGTTTTTATGTCTATAGCAACTGAAAGATCAGGCTCTCCAACTCATATTGGTTCCTCTTTGTATATCATATAAACTTTGGCTAATTCCATTGACATTGTGTGTGAACAGATTGGAGTGTGCAAGCAACCGTTAGCTGGATACTGTCTCAGTTCTTTGGGAGTCAAAATGTATCCATTATTGCTGAAGAAGATGTACAAACGCTCTCTCAGGCTGACTCAGCAGGTTTGCTGGAAGCTGTTGTAAACACTGTTAACGAATGCTTAGCTGGAGCACCCAAGTATGGTCTTAAAAGTCCACCAAAATCCCTCAACACCGCTCAAGTTCTTGAGGCTATCAGCCGATGCAACTCAGAGGGAGGCCCCAAAGGTAGACATTGGGTACTTGATCCTATTGACGGAACATTAGGGTTTGTACGTGGGGATCAATATGCTGTAGCTTTAGCATTGATTGAGGATGGAAAAGTTGTTATTGGAGTACTTGGGTGCCCAAATTACCCAATGAAGAAGGAATTGCTCAGTTATCATTATCAGTACCATGAAACCATGTCAAGGTTGTCTCCACCTTCTGAGGATATGTGGGAAAGAGGTTGTGTGATGTATGCGAGGAGGGGCAGTGGTGAGGCATGGATGCAGCCACCAATCCATGGGGATAAGAAGTTTGTGTGGCCGAATTCTGCAAGACTTGTTCGGGTTTCTTCCATCGATGACCCCGCACTGGCCACTTGTTGTGAACCTGTCGAGAAAGCAAATTCAGACCACTCCTTTACAGCAGGACTTGCTCACAGCGTAGGGTTTAGGTACATAGTTACTTAATTATTTCTATACATCAACGTGCATGGTTGTCGGTCTAACAAATGAAACCATCACATAATGAAAAAGGCAAAGAGTAATGGGAGGAGAAAACTGCAAATAGAAGAGTGAAATGAGTTATTAAGTAGAAGAGCACTTCCCCTTTCTAGTTTCTTTTTTATTACGTATAAGAGGTAAAATAAAAAGATATTTCCAGTTTGACGACATTGCTTTATAAAAACCTAATACACTGTTTAATGATATGAGTGATTTTCCATCACAAGTATTGCCTAGGTTGTTGTCCTGCTGTTGTTTGTTTCTTCTGTTTCTTGGTCCTGTTTTTCAAGTTCTGAGAAATTGGATAAAGTAAGAGATTATATTAACAAGTATGTCTATTGTCTGTTATCTGGAATTTTTTAATAGTTACCCTGCTTTTCTTCGAGGCAATTGCTTAATGATATGTTTTTTTTAAGTACAAGGCAATGTGATCGATGGTCAATTAAGGTTAAAAATGAGTTTACCGCAAAGTATCCTAATTTTTTCCTTTTTGTTGTAATCAGTTGTACCTTCTCCAATGAGTTTCTTATCTTTCTCTGGTTGGCAAATGATGTGAATCTCAAAGCCACCTTGCCACCTTACATGTCTTTTTTACTGGGGTAGGAAGATATTGGCAACTATAGTTTTACTTGTGCTCTAATTGATATTGTCCTTTCATATCATATGGTAGAAATCAACCCCTCCGTGTCTATAGCATGGTGAAATATGCAGCCATAGCTCGAGGAGATGCTGAGCTATTCATGAAGTTTGCAAGGACTGGATACAAGGAGAAGATATGGGATCACGCTGCTGGTGTTGTCATTGTAGAAGAGGCCGGAGGTGTCGTAACTGATGCTGGAGGGCGTCCCCTGGACTTTTCAAAAGGACCTTACTTAGAAGGACTTGACAGGGGCATAGTTGTTTGTTCTGGGCCAACACTGCATGAGAAAATCATTGATGCCGTGTATGCCAGCTGGGACTCTTCTAATTTATGAGGCTTTCTGTTCCATGCCAACGGACCGCAGTGGCAGTAAATTTTGCGATTTTGGTAAGGTAAGGTCATATAGTAGTATTTGTTTTACATTACAAAAGAACTTCATCACAGTCTGATCCACCATACAATAGAACTTGCTGAGTCAGTGGCTTATAAGTGAGCTAGTTGTATGACTCGATGTCTTTTTGGGATCGTCTGATGAAGCATTTCTCCCCTGTTTGCTTCATGGATGGAAACAGAAGGGAAGTGAATAATTCCAGACCTCTTTTAACAAATGCAGTGGGAGTTTTTCAAAACATATGAAAGCAAGAACTCCTCTTTCTACTTATGCATCACATACATGAATCTTGCCAAATTAGGTTCATTGTACATCTCATTTCTATCTCTCACATATTTCAACACCCTCAAATTTCCCAATATTTCTCTCTTCATTATAAATTTGAGACTCAAATCTCCTGCTTCCAATGTCACCTACCTTTCTCTCCCCAGTTGGACAATTGTTTGACAGGGCTGACTTAATAAGTAGTTATTTGTAAATGCTGGAACTCAAAAGTCCCAACAGTTTGGATACCGAAGAGAATTCCTTGTAAATTTGAAAAAGGTTCCGTATGGTAAACTTGGTTGCATTGCACATACTCACTAACCTGGTTGCTCATTTGTATCCTTTACTGAGCTTTGTGCGAAGAAATATTTACGCCTCTTTGAAATCTTTCAGGGCAAGCAATTTGCTGAGAAGGATTCTTGACGACATTCATATGCTAACGCCAAGGTCAAGTTTATAGACGGAAGTATTTCGTCTGGTGACGTGTTCAACTGAGTTCAGGAAAATGGCACTGTTATATTGCTGCTCAATAGTCAAATATTTATCAGTAAGATCTTCAAAGTAAAATTTTTTGCAACAGCAGTCACATTTCAATAAAATATCGGTGCATATAAATCACTTTCACTGGATAGCTGCACCCAGTTGATGGCTGCTAGGGGTGTAGCAATTTGGGTTCACAGTTTTGTCTAGCATTCAGTCTACAGAAATCAGGTGATGATCATTTTGTTGAGCCAAAAAAGAAAAAGAAACAGTTTTTACCAAAATACTCCTTATTTTTTTCTTACGGCATTACCTTCTATTGATGTTTTAAGCTACGATTTTGCTTATCCGGTGAACCCATGAGATCGCTGTTCATATTTAGTCAACTTAGTTGTTTCAGTTTACCCAAACTTTGATGTCTGCGAGCTGATTGGCGCCTAAACTAGTAATTTAGCTGTATTATGCGCTGGTTTTTTTATCGTAATTTTCGCCACAGGATAGAGTATCAGTTAGCCTCAGTTGTTAAATTGATTTAGCACCTGTTGTTTCCTCCAAAAGCCAGGGAGTGCTCGGTGGCTGTAGCTTGGACGGTCTTGCTAAAGAGCTTAGGCATGGTCCTCCGGAGTGGAGGCCTTCCTAGTTTTATTAGTGTCATTGTCCGCTCCTCAACATGGAAGTAATATATTAGTTCAAAACACATTCAGGGAACTATTTTTCCTTTTTTTCTTTTGCAGTTTGTTTTGTCATCCTTATCACAATATTAATGGAAAATTTAAGTTTGATTGGAAAGATCTGGTGTTAGATACAGCGCTGGAAGAACTAACTGGTTAATAAGGCGTTATTCATTTGTGTATGGTAGCAAGTAGCCCTCTAGTACAGTGGTGGAAAGAAGTATTGTCCTTGCACCAGAGCGTGAGTTCAAACTTCATCAGCTCTCTAATCTAATATCTAATCTAACAAATCTATCGTTTGATCACAAAAAAAAAAAAAAAAAAAAAAAAAAAAAAAAAAAAAAAAATTTGTTCATGGGAAGTTTTTATAATTTAATCTCGTGTGTAAACAGTCTTCATTCAAAGATTAATTTTACAAATTCTCATCCAAATTGAAGTTGTTTGGTCATTTGATTATTGTCATGAACATTTTATTGTTTATCCGCGACATTGTGCATGTCAGTTACAATTAGATACACTTTTTCAATAGGAGTGAATTTTTGTAGAGATATATGTGAAGGATGACCTCAAAGAATTATCAATGGTTATCTCGTGAACTAGTGTTGCGTGAAACCAAACGAGTGAGCGCCCATCACGGGGTGGCCTAGTGGTTAGAGAATAACTGCGGGCCTGTATTCTACGCGGCATGTCATGTGTTCAATTTTTTATGCTTGTGAATGCACGATGGTGGTCAAGGGTGGTTGAAATGCCTCTGTGAGTGGCCCTCGAAATGGTGGACTACCGTAACAAAGCTATCAACTGGTCCTATTAAAAATAAAAAATAAAAAATGTTAATTGTTATTGGCACTTCAAAAATCTCATTCTACACTCCAAACTTTTTATATTTGGAAAGAAAAATATACTTATGAGGAGTGTAGAATGAGATTTTTGGAGTGCCAATAATACTTCCTAAAAATAAACAAAAACAATACGAGTGATCTGTCTTATTATCCTAGTGATTGATTAGCTTTTGAAAACCACTAATATACCTTGTATACACAGTTGGGTCTTTTTTTTTTTTTAACAGATGATTGGTTTGGATATGAGAATGAGGATCCTCTTCGGATCCTTTTTGAGAGGATTCCGGGATCTTCAAATCGTGTTCGTCCATCGTATATCGTACGGTTATTTTCATTAGATACTATTCAAGTTTAATTTTAAATAAAAGTATTTAAAATTATTTCTGACCGTACGATGTACGATGAGCGGACACGATTTGAAGATTCCTAGGATCTCACAAAAAGAATCCGAAGAGAATCCTCATTCTGGATATGATTATATTAAGGGTCCCACTTCTAGGGTGTTTAATGAAAACAAATATAAGCTTTATAATTCTGACTAAATAGTAATGTGACGTGACCTTGTTCCGTATTCACAGACTAATCACTCGTAAGTTTGAATTTCCATTAAAGCTAATAAAATTAAAAAAAAAAAAAAAAGCACTTTGAATTAACATGCCACATGTAATTTCTAAGTGATTGTCTGTATTCAAACATCAGAAACCAAAGAAAATACAATTCGTTTGAAGATTTCAAAATGAGAGAAAACTTCCAACTCTAAATCCACAGAAAGAGGGAAGAAAGAAATAGCCTTACCAGACTACCAGTGGGCTGCCGGCTGCGAGTGCAGTTGGCACCCAAACTCCATGGCGTGGGCTGCAACAGCTTGCCGGAATTGACTTTACTTTCCATTCCAAATCCACCGAGACTGAGAGATACTTGTAATTCAATCAATGTTTGGCTGGATTCCATATGTATGTTTTCATTAACTTTATTATTCTTTGTGCGCCTGCATAGTTCATATATATGTTCACAAAATATACATATATCCACTTTTTTATTTTTATTTTTTTAAAATAGGGATTAGTTGTGAGACCCATCCTACAACGAACATCAACGATCCGAACCGTCTATTTTGTAAGTCTCGATTCATGATCATCCTTGAAAAAATTCAATTCGATTGAACCATTTGCCTATTTAATTATGAAAATGAAATTTCATTGTTTCTTACATAACAAAGTTTTTGTCAAACTCTTTGAACTCAATTACATGCCTCAAATATTTCTAAGTTGGTTAATATTTTGTAAGGATGATCTAAGAGGTGAAACTTGAAAAAATAGACAGCTCTAATCTTTGATGTTCGATGCAGTGTGGGCTTCACAACTAATGAAAATCCATTTCCTTAAAAGCCTCTTATATATGCATATTTTTTTTACCGAATCCTATATATGTATATTCATTTATAGATTAAGGACTCGTTTGGATGTGCTTTTAAAATGACTGAAAGCACTTTTAGAGAAAAAAATTTTGGGTTCCAAGAGCAGTTAAAGTGCTTTCTGCAAGAAACATCCGTTATGTGCTTCTTCTAGGAAGCACTTTAAGTGTTTTTCTAGGATTTATTTGCATCTTTATTAAAGATTGGTTTTAAAAATATTTTCACTAGAAGCGCTTTCAATTATTTTAAAAACACATCTAAACGAGTTTTAAATTAATAGCGAACTTAAAAATTGAAATATGAACCTTGGATTAAAGGATATTAAGAAATTAGTGAACACAAGTCAATGTTGGGTCAGATCTCATTAGTCTAATGTGTTAGGTAGCCGTATCTCTTAACAGAGAAACAAGTACATGACGGTCGCGGTCTAAGTTTTCCTTATTAATTTGAAGTTTAGTACTATTGGTTGTGGAAATCACACTAAGAGCCTCATCATCGTCTTCATCTTGTTAAGTACAATTTGGTACTCTTAATTTGGTACTCTTCCATTGTTGCTACTATAAGAACAATAAATTAATTGTCACTTAGTATTACGGTCGAGTGATATGGTTATATTATTATAATTCGTCAATTGTAAAGCTTAATTTATTCTCACACCTTCTTAATGTAGATACTATCATTTGTTAAAAAAAAAAAACAATAAATTAGTTAAAAAGTAAAGTAAACATGTCGATCATAATCTGATTTTGTCCTATTTCGTTTTTTAACAATATTACTATGAAACAGAAAAGAAAATTTAAATTTAAATTTGAAACGCAATGAGCTAATTACTGTTTTTTTTTTTTTTTTTTAATTTGAATATAAGATTGTGGAAACACTACCAAGCCACCTAGCTTAATCCCCTCTGCAAAAAACTCAATAATCAAAGTAATTTTAATTTGCAAGTGGCCATCTACCATAGTGGTGGAAAGAAGTATTGCTCTTACATCATGATGTGAGATTGAACCCGCTCCCTAATCTAATCTATTGTTTGACAAAAAAAATTTCAATTTTCATTTCTTGCATGTTAATATGCTCTACATTTTAAATAATTAATTAATTAGCAGTTCATAAATTATATTTTATGTATGTATGTAAATTATATTGTAATAACACAATCATGTCTATGCATTCTGATAGGTTCGACTTCCACTGATTTTTCTTTTTCCTAATAATTAACTATCTAACTTATTAACATTATCATTGTACTAAAAAAACAATCCTAAAAACGCGTAAAGAGAATTTTATTCTATCTAGTGATTTAAGCTTGAGAATATAATACATAGTACGGCTTTGAGACAAAAGAAAGGAACACAATGGTGGTTTTGCCCGATGCAAATACAGTCCAATCTTTATGGATTTGAGAGATGCACTCCAATCTAGGGAAGGGCATAACTCTTATGGTTGGCGGATTAGAAGGCCTATCTGCATTGACTATATACAAAGATACTCATTTGAATCTCAAATTCCAATTCAATTAATTAATCCATCGAGTTGGGATGACCTCAATTCAGAGAACCTGATAAGAAACGATGTTGTACTAAGAGTAGAAGGATTACAAAATAGTTGAAGGCAAGATTCTAAAAGGTGTTAAGCGGTAAGCATGATCAAGCGCTTAGATGAGGATTAGACAGAAGTTTATGTGGTGTTTTTTTTAATTCTAATTAAATTATTTATGAATATAAATAAATAGAAAGTGTTATTGGTACTTCAAAAATCTTATTCTACACTCCTCACAAGTGTATTTTTCTTTTCAAATACAGAAAGTTTGGAGTGTAGAATGAAATTTTTAAAGTGCTAATAACAATTCTCTAAATAAATATCTAGTTATACTTAATAAAAGTTAAAGGGTATAAGAGGAAAGCTAAGCTTAATTGAACCTCGTTATATATGCACTAAACTTTTAATTTTCTTGTTGTCAAAGCTCTTAGCTTTAAGTTTTAGCTAATTAATTGTTGAATTTTCATTCAATTAATTAAATAAAACAATCACTTAGTACTATGGTCTAGTGATATTTTTTTTTACTGTTAATTGAGAGGTTTCAGCTTCGATTTTCATTAAAAGCGAGCTTGAATCATATTATTACTAGTCCATTGTGAGGCTTAACTCACTCTTCCATCCTCTTAATATAGATAATATCGTTTGTTAAAAAAAAAATTAAAAGACATATTTTCAAAATACTAATTGATAAATGTCTTCCTTTTATTTCAAGATTCCTACTTAGTAAACCAACATATGATTAATCATAGAATAACTAAATCAAATGGATAAGATGAAGAAGAAGCTAGCTAGCTAGCCATATCTACATAGACCAAATCAAGATCAACCTAATAAGACCAATATTAAGTTTTGACGGTGTAACCAAAGTTGCCTAATGCACTACCATATTTCGTTATAAAAGTCGTTAACGGGGTGCGACTGACGGAGTGTGTGCATTCCTATATCGCATGTCTGACAATTTTTTACACAATTTGTTAACTCAACACAAAATGATACGAAAATAATAAGTTTTGCGTCAAACCATTACCGAGGTGGATTGCTACCGAGTCATTGGTTATAAACTCGATAAGATACCGTTTGCCAGATTTAGACATTAAGCATGATAATTTATTGCTTATTAACTTGACACGAGACGAAACAAATTGTAAATAAATCGGTTCGTTATTAGGTTACCTGTTAAGAACCCATTAAATAATCAATTTGACATGATAATACGGTTAAGATAACAAATTTAACACAAAAATAATACGAGCACAAAGGTCTACTTGGCCCTACGTTACATATGCTTATGTAGTCGCTTTCTGTGATTCCCGCGTTTCCAGCGTTTTCAGGGGCCAGCAACTACCTCTCGAGTATTTAATTTGCAATGACTTTCTTCTTTTTCCGTATTGTTTTTTAATTGCAATGACTTTAATAAGTATGTCTTGAAGCTCTTTCTTTACGACTGCCTTTGAATCTTTGGGGGAAAATGACAATGGTATGAGTAGACTCGTGTCATCTTTTGACAATTCTGTCATTTATCCCTTGTGTTTCTTCCCAAAATCCTTTAAACGAGTATGGATGTATCCATTTTTCTTATAAAGTGATCTCTACACTATTATTATTTACAGTACGGTACGGGAGGGTGATTGAAATTTGAGTGCCAATACGACAAGCACACTGCCCTAACTAATTGGTATGATTTATATTTATAGGTGTAATTATATACAACGAATAAACAATACTCTCTATTCCAAAGAGCAAAAGTCCGTGAATTTTAAATTGGAGTAGCAAATAGAAATACAAGTTAGTGCTCATCTTTCAAAGTAATGCATTTAACTGAGAATTGTTCTTGGTGGAGCTTTTGAAAAAGTAAACAAAAATGCATGAAGGAGCGCCAACATTTACCAAAAATTAGAAAGTTTTTAGTATGACTGTAACACTATTATATGATAATAACAACCCACTCGTCTTACGATATACTAGTGTAAATTTATAGAAATCATATTATAACATGTAAAATAATAAAACAACATGCCATTATTATAATACGAAGAATCAATAAAGAAAAAAAAGGAGGAAAGAAAATAAACCATAATAAGATAAGGAAAAGGGAGGGGTCCAATGTGACAATTATGTCCATGCAATGACGAATGGAGAAGCGAGAAGATATCCCATAAGACTTTGCGGTATGGCCTGTTATCCATGGAAGGGACAGAGGATTGTATTGGTGGTTGCTGTGGCCGTAAGCTTGTCAATTTATACCATGATTCGCTAATCCGATACAAAATGAAACGAAATAACGAATTTGGATCAATTTATTATCAAATCGAGTCGTTATTAAATAACCCGTTAAAAATCCTTTAACGTTTAGAGTAACCCACCGGCCACTTCCAGAATTGTATTGGTGGTGGCTGTGGCTGTGGCTGTGGCCTGCGGCCTGCGGTCTGCGGTTGGTCGCTCCGTCATCTCTGGCTGGCTGGTGAAAGTGAGTTTTGGGTCAAATTTCAAATAAATAAAGTCTCACGAAAAGCCTTCAATTCACATCAATCTCAACATGACCTCCCTCTACGTGTACGGTCAAGATCATCCGTCGGTTTCCCCATGATTTGCGGATCCTAATGAAGTAGTAATAATCAAACTTGTCGAACCTTTTAACGGCTGCAAAATTCTTGTTTGTGTAATAGGACAAGGCACAAATTAATTTGCTTTTGCCTCCTAATTGTTTTTAAATTGTCGATTAGCCAAATTTTAGGGGAAATTTTTAGTTATGACTAGAACATGAGTGGTATACCACGTATTTATGTAAGTGATGAGAAATTTTATTTTTTAAGTTATTAACTTTTTAACACACATATCCCACCATTTATATAACGACACGTGGTGTACCATATCGTGTAACAGTCACATTAAAAAATCTCACAAATTTTAGGCATTGGTTTTGGCTTCAACGGTTCCAAGGAAAGGAATATTATTGGCGGAATCCGTCATCATTTGAACTTGCACTTGCACCTTAAAGAAAAATTCAATTAGGTTGCTGGAGTTTAAAGAGACAAGTTGCCGAAACCAAAGACTATATTTCCTAAATATATATGGAGAGATTTTTTTTATTATGTTCAGAACTCGAGATGGTACGTTACATATTATTATATAAGTGGTAAAAAATTTCTTTTCAAGTATTCCTTCAATTGTGTAATTACATGTGGTGTACCGCTTATTTTTTTTACGTACATACTGAAAAATCTTTCGTATATATGTGAGGACTCATAAATACAAAGAGTACGTGGTGGCTCTCATGTATAAAACTTACCGATGATAATTGGAGCTTGTAACTAGGGTTAAACACTTAAACTCAAAGTTCTAACACGGACTTAACTAAACATGAAGTTAGCGGTTTTAGAGATGGTAAGGTTATACAATTCAAATGCGTCTCACATTACATCAACGATAAACAATTAGACAGTTACTCAACAACAATTACTTGAGATGAATCTATGAATTACATGACCTGCTAACTCAAATAGTAAGAAATAAAATAGATGTTCTTAGACTACTACATCTACATGCATATTGTGGTTGGTTCATGCATGTAAGACATGTTTTGAATTTGAAGTTTTTTGAAAAGTGTACGTCGTTTTTTTTTTTTGGGTAATTGGTGCTTCCTTTTTACCATAAGAATTTGGTTTTGATTCCTAGTTAATTATGCCACCTAATATTGCAATTTAGTGATATTTCTCTTACTGATAAGTAAGAGGTCTTATATTCGATTCGCGACAAAGGTGAATTTAAACCTTATTATTGCTAGTCCCTCGTAAAGCTAAGCCCGCCCTTCCTCCCTCTTAGTGTAATATATTATTTGCTACGAAAAAATTGCATTTCCTCTGTCAATTTAAATTTCTAAATTCTAATTCTTAGTAGAAAAAGGGCGAAAAAGATTATCTTCGGATCTCTTCCACCAAGGTCATCGGATTAAGTGATCCGGACTCTTAAAATTTGGTCCAGCGGCTAAAAACAGGGGCTCCTTTAAAAGTTATACTAACTTTAACCGTTGGATAATTTTAAATGTCTGAATCACTTAATCCGATGACTTTGGTAGAATAGAAACCGAAGTGAATCTCTTTCCGAAAACGGGTTCTATACCTTATGTAAACTATAAAGTATGTAAACCCAATTACAATGTTGTTTTGTTTTATAAGCACAAGATATAAGCATCACTTAAAGTGAAAGAACCAATTTACCAAAAAAAATAAAAATAAAAAAAAATCGTTTTCCCCTAATTCCATCAAGTGACCGGCTAAGCCGGTTTGCCGGCAACAAATTATCCTATATCTACTTTTTCCCACTTTCACAATCTTCCCAAACTCCTCACACACCTCCCTCCCCACCTCTCTCTCTCTCTCTCTCTAAACAATCCGTACTACACGACCCACTGAATCTCTCGTCCTCCTTTTTTTCCCCTTTCTTTTTAAAATTTGAAAAAAATACAGAGAAGCCGACGAAATGAAAAGCGCGTTCCATCTTGCCGCCATGGTCATCCTCCATTTATGATCCTCTTTGTTCTTTCTCCAACTTCCCCGACCCTCACTTCCCCATGATTTCTCCCTACGAATGACTTCGTGATTATTTGTTCACCATCTTTAATGTGTGATCTACTACTTTCTCAGTAGCCAAACGCCCTTAGATTTCTCAACTGTTTGGAGGTCTTGGAGATTTGATGCCTTCTGGAAACATGTTCAGAGAGAGGAAGATGGGGAAACCATCAGGTGCGGCGCCAGGCAGCAGAGACTGGACTCAGATCTACGCAATCTACGGTCTCGACCAGCTGCACACCATTCTCTTCCTTCTCTTCAACGCTGTCCTATTTACCGTTCTGTCACTCCTCTACCTCACTTATTTCAACCCCATCACCCTCTTCTTCCACCGCCTCTTCCCCATCGACACCGCCCGTTTTGCCGCCGGGTTCACTGGCTCTGTCACCGCCCTTTCCGCCCTCTGTCTCTTCTTCGCATCCGGACACTTCCTATACTCCTCACTCCCCCTCCACTACGACGTCGCCCAGCGCATGGTCGGCTCAGTCAACGAATGGTCGACCGTCAAGCACGCCCTGGACCTCGGCTGCGGCCGCGGCATACTTTTAAACGCGGTGGCGACCCAGATGAAGAAAGAGGGGAGTTCGGGTCGGGTTGTGGGCCTGGACCGGTCCAAGATGACGAGCCTCTCGTCTACGCTGCGGACAGCGAAGATTGAAGGTGTGGGGGAGTACGTGACTTGCCGCGAGGGCGACCCCAGGAGATTGCCGTTTGGGGACGGGTACTTCGACGTCGTGGTGTCTGCGGTGTTCGTCCACACCGTCGGAAAAGAGTACGGCTATCGGACGGTGGAGGCGTCGGCGGAGCGGATGAGGGTTGTCGGCGAGATGGTGAGGGTTCTGAAGCCCGGTGGGGTGGGGGTGGTGTGGGACCTACTGCACGTGCCGGAGTACGTGCGGCGGCTGCAAGAGCTGAAGATGGAGGACATTCGGGTGTCGGAGCGGGTAACGGCGTTTATGGCGAGCAGCCAGATCGTGTCGTTTCGCAAGCCCAGTCAACACGTTATTGGGCCGGGTGAGGTCCGACTCGACTGGAGATGCTGAATAGCAGTCCGACCCGACCCACATACAGACGAAATAAATAGTCAGCGAAAATAGTATAAATACATAACGACACCGAAGACTTTGCAGTAATGATAATTAATCAAAAATCAAGAAATGAATGGATTTCTTTGTGTGTTTGTATGGAGTTATGTGTTCTGGAGAAGCGAAGCTGACCCAGATCAGATGGGGAGAGAGATGATTATACATGTAATACTCCTACTTTAATTATCTATGATACTTTGTTATATTTTAATGAAATTAGAATCATACTGGATCTGTATGCGCGTAACTCCATCTTTGTTTACATGCAGCATTACCTATCAAAATTCACAAATATATAAATTTCTCACAATTTCTATTGAATCAATCTTCTTTAGTTCTACAAAGGACCATTTTCGATCCATTAACTGTGAGTAAGTTGCCACATAAGGCGTTATGATCGAAGACCCTCATTTGCACCGTAATTTCATATAAAACGCATTGTTATATGTTTGAACTTTCTCATATATGATAAACTAAGATCTACTCTAATTTGTGATATTATCGGTCACATCTTCTTTGCATGTTATTTTCTCTTCTCCCACTGGAATGAGAATGCTGACATCCGAGTAAACAGTAATAAGACAAGACAAGGGGATTGGTTTGTTAAGTGCTATGTCCAATGTCTTTTCCCTTAATTTTTTTTAGTTTTTTTTAGTTAAAATAATTTCTGAGATTTACAAAACTCATCAGTTTGATATTTGATATTTGAAATCAATAAAAATGGTCTTTGAGTTTGTCTAACATTAATCATTTTGGTAATTCCATGAAAAATTATATCAATTAAAGACCAAAATGACAAAATACTCTAAATTTATTAAATAATGGGCCAAATGATTTGACAAAAATTGAGAGTATTTTTGTCATTTTAACCAATAAAAATTTTTCATGGAATGACCAAAATGATTGATGGTGGACAAACTCAAGGACTACTTCTATTGATTTTAAATTTTAAGGACCAAAGTGAGGAAATATGCAAATTTCAAGGACCACTTTGGCTAAAATGCTATTTTATTTTAGCAAATAAACATCTGTTAGATTTGGAAAAAAGTTTGACATGAAAATAATAGGGTTCGAGTTAAACTGTTAATGATTCTAGTTGCTCGTTAATAACACGTCTACGAATCAGGTCAATATCAAGTCACCAGTAACTTAACGAGTGTGACAAGCAAACGACCGGACACGACTTGTTGGCAATGTTTAGACATTAAACATGACAACTTCTTGCATGATCCATTAACCCAACACGAAATGACACGACTCGACTTATTAACAAGTCGGGTTGCTATCAGATAACTTGTTAAAAATTCGTTAAGATAATGAATTTAACACGATACGATCTGTTAAAATGATGAGTATGACACGACAACGAACACAACAAACACGATCCATTGCCTAGGTCTAAGTGGTGGGGTTTTAAGGGTTTTAGTTTTAATGGTGTTGTTATGGGTCAAAGGTTTATTCAACTTCGTTAAACTAACAACCATCACGGGGTGGTCCAATGGGATGACTTTTAAGCATATATTCCATATAGTATGTTTTGAGTTCGATTTCTAGAACTAATGAATCACACGATAGTGTCTAGAGAGATATTGAAATGCTATTGTGAGGCTGAAAAAAGACGTTGATATTTTTTGTGGAGGGTTGTGTGAGCAAGTGATGGTAGGGTTTTGGTGCTGCTGTGAAGTCGCAATCGTACATCAATCGGACATCTTCTGATCGTGAAAGCATGCAAATGTTGTTGATCTGGGGGATGAGTTTGGTTTGAGAATTAAAAACGCTAATTAATTTTGGCATATCCATGTATTTCTCTAAAACTATAAAGGAGAATGCTAATAACTTTTATATTAACTTTTGCATTTGAATTTTTTCACTTCTTCAGTTGAGACGTGTTACTTTTTTGACTTTTAATACTTTTAGCTAGGAATTAATGATGATAAATAGAAAATGTCTTCATTCGTGTAAAAGATAACACGTGCTAACTGATGAAGAAGCAAAAAGATTCAAATGCAAAAATTAGTGTAAAATTTGCTAGCACTTCTTAAGAATGTATGAGTCCGTACGAGTCTGTCATATTTTCTTCATATAGAATCTCGTGATGTCTACGAAGGTAACGACCTTCCATCCTCCAACTTCAACTATGGTGGTAATGTTTATTAATTATGCATCGCATTTACTTTATAAATTGATGTCTTACCACACTGTGCTCAATAAGGTTTTTTTTTTTTTTTTTTTTTTTTTTTTTTTGTAATATTACTATTATTAAGAGGAGGTGGAGAGTTTGAAATCTATTACAATAATTTTGAAGGAAGGAATTTCGAACTCAGAATGCTTGAAGAAAAACCCAACCCTATCTACTAGATATTAGACCACATGCATTGTGCTCAATAAGGTGAGATGCAATATATTGTATATTATGTGTTTGACAATTTCAATTCTATAAAACGTAGAATTACGGTCAAACTCTGTTGTGTTTGATTCTCATTCTCCCCAATCATAAGTGACAATTTGTGCACTCATATTTAGTTATCCGCAAAAAGAAATTTACATACAGGTTAACAATATTTTCTTATTCAAGTTACATTCTAATATAATTCAGATTCTAAAGATGATAATTCATACAAAGATGTTGAGAATAAGGCACATTATTTTAACCAACTTAGTTACGGTTTAGTCTACTGTTGAGACAAAAGGTGAAGATAGTATAAAGTTTATACTACCTTCTTCACCTTTTATCTTTCCTTTTGACTCCATGGTACCTTCTTCACATTTTATTTTGTCCTGCTGGTTGACTCCGTAGTACCTTCTTCACTTTCTATTTTTCCTGTTGATAGAAGCGATACTGGAGAGGAAGAAATGTAACTCCAGACTCCGACAGTAATGGTGAATGTTATTATTTCTCTTCTTGATAGCAACAATACTAGAAAGAAAGAAACGTAACTCTAAACCCCAACTGTAATAGTGAATGTTGTTAACCAATTGAATTATAAGCTTTTGACTATTTCACCTTACAAATAATCGAAAATTCTCAAACATGTTAATTGCGACATGTGTCTATCGTGGTGCTCGTTGTCCTCCCAACAAAGCATATAATGCAGCATGTGGCACTCTTCAATTATTTCTGGGCATCCATCTTCAATAGCATCATCCCTTTTGTTCGTTTGGGACCATGACATTAATGCCCCCATCCATCGACCCTCAGTGTTTTGTAGTTGCATGAGTTGAGCTCCTTGGACTGCTACGTGCATGGCCGAGTATTAATTTGTTTCCAGGTACAAGAAAAACTTGACAAGATTGGCTTATGAACTACATTTTGAATGCACATGCTTGGTGGGCACTTGTAGAATTTATGATTAACGATTGTGATTTGATTACGATGAGAGTATTGAGTAAAATATTTCATTGTCGATTTCAGTAACTGAAGTAGTTAAAAGTATTTATTCTCGATTTGAATGTCCAGTTCGATTATTTTCACTCTAGGACTTAGCTAGGATGATACCCGTTTTTTCTTCACTCTTTTTGTAGGTTCGCAACGAACTTAAACTCAAGTGATTAAGAACAATTATTTCTGCATTCGAGACTTTAGGTTTGATTATATCTTTCCATTGTCGCTTGTATAGAAAAAGATACTCAACACCTAAACTTATAGTGGTGGGATGGTTGGGATGATAGTGTGTATTGAAGTTAGGGATTTCTAGCTTGGACCCTCAACAAATTACAAAGAAAGAAACTCACCCTATTGGTCTGCCATTGGCATCTTCTTGATAATTTACAGATTCCTTTTAGTTAAAAACTACTAATTTCTTAATAAGACGTAAGTTTGTTAAGACTATTGGTGTTTGTCAAGTTGATAAAGTAGATAACTACATATGTTATTGTCTAGTCACAATCCTGGAGCAAATGACGGAGAAACAAACTAGGAAGTGAATGGGAGTGTAAACTAATTGAGTGAGTTGGGCACAGTTCTTGAATAAGATTACATCAACTTTTCTCTGGTATGTGAGGTCTATGAAAAATAATTGTGGTGCTTTAATAGGTGAAAATGACATATATATCTGCATTTCGAAAGTAATTTATAACTTTACTATATGCATTTTTGAAGTGCACCAGGATATTTGATCTCGTTTAAAACATGGTTTTTGGTTGGGGGTGAAAGTTGATGGAAAATTTAATTTCTATCGCTCTCCGTCCCATTGTCATCGATAATTTTAGGCACGAGGCAAAGTTTAAGTGACATTTATATAAATTTTCACCTCAAACTACACAATTCTATCCTTGGAGAAGATTGCCTCACAAATTTGTAGAAAGTTACGAGCTAACTTCTCAATATTAGATGTCCTAACTTCAAATACTCTTCCCTCATCGATCGATAAATAATGATATACAAATTTCTTTTTAAAAATTTACAATCAAAACTAAATATTTGACGAGTGTTCAAGAATGCAAAGTATAACATAGTTACTCAAGAGAAAACTTAATGTGAGAGTAGATATTTTAGGGCCCTTCAAAAATAATTTTTCAGAAGTACGACACCATCTTCATTACTTAAGTTGGCGTTTGCTTAATAATAAGATTGTAGCATGTATTATTTCATTCTTTGCACACTAGTATTGGGCTCTGAGTACATATATCACTTAATTATATCTCTCAGTTAATGTTAAAAGTTGAATTAATTTAGATTTGACCATAAAATCACATAACACAACGATGTATCGTGATTGCAGTTCCACTCCTTAAATTTAAAACACGAAAAGTAGTTCGTTACTTGAGGCCGAGCTAAAGATGTGATCAAGTTCTTGAGCTAGATGCAACAAAGATCTTGTGGAAGGTCATTTGCTTGATGAGGCCGAGCGGTTCTTTCTTCAAAGGAGGGCCCAAATTGAAGGCGTTGTAGGCTTCCAATTGGGCCACATCTAGAATATTTGTTAAAATGATTAGCATTTTTTTCCCACAAATATCTGCCCCAAAAAATCTTGTTTTGGCATCGTAATTTAAATACAAAATTACGGGTTCTCAATTAAAAAAAAAAAGAAAAAAAAAAAGCATACAACCCAAGCACTTGCAAATACTCATACGTGCATCATCCCCGAACTTTATCCCTTTTGTGGTGATTTATTAAGCAAAGAGCATTGAACAATTATTCAATTTGATCTGCTATCGCAAGTGACTTGCAACTCAAGTGATGTGTTCGTTCATACAATCTTGGTGATGTGTTAAATTTACCTCCTTCCCTAATCTTGTTTCTGTTTTAAAGATGTAAAGATACAGGACTAAAATAAAGCATTAGGTCTTCTTTAGTTTCAAAATAATAGCTATGAATAGTCATTAACTCTTGAAAAGGGGTAGAAAAATGAGAATTATGATGAGACATACAATGCTTTACAGGTTTATAAACATTACGAGTTTAATCGGTTATTCTATTATGGCGATACATTTATACAAAACTTTTACCCCGTGATTTTGTTACTCATCTTTAGTAGTAAGAAATGGTGGGTTCCATAACCTAATTTTCGCTGGTGGAGAAGGATTGAACTGTAGAGGCTTGTTGAGAAATTAATAAAAAACGAACGCAAGTTGTTCACGGACTGGTCCCATGGTCTAGTGGTTAGGACATTGGACTCTGAATCCAGTAACCCGAGTTCAAATCTCGGTGGGACCTTTTCTTTCCCTCTTTTTGTTGCTTTTTGGCTTAACAATTGGGGATTGCTGCAATTGGTAAAACCCCAGACAAAGCTTCTCTGTAAAATCTGTCCTAGACGATGACAGTTTCTTTTTATTTCATTTGTTATTTCTTGTAGTTTTATGTATTTTTAACTTTTATCACTTTATTTTTAAATATAAAAAATACTTTTTTTTTATAGTAATCACTACATGATTGCAGGGCCGGCCCTAAGATTTCAGGAACCCTGTGTTAAAGTGAATTGGAGGCCCTAAGAAGTGCTAAGAATTTAAATTTTTAAAAATTTTATTTTTCAATTGAGCTTTTGTAAATTCTAATAGCACAAACAAATTTAACAAATCAACAAGTGGAAAGGTGGCGTATTGTTTTACCTTAACTATTTAGAGGGTCAGGATTCGAATTTTCATGTTATTGTGTGAAATTTTTATATTATTTTATGGAAGCTTATGTATTTAATAAAAATAAACAAAAAAATGATGGAGACAAGGTTCAAACCCATCCCCTAGGCCGTTGTAAAGAAGCAATAATACCACTTGTGCTAATGCTCAAGTTTGCAATATTCTACACATACTATTATATATATATATATATGCAAAATTGAAAATAGGGGCCCTTCCGATTTGAGGGCCTTGTGCAGTGGCACCACTTGCACCCCCTCAGCTCTGGCTTTGCATGACTGGATTTGTGCAAACCCGGTCATGACAGAGTGCATGAGGTGCACACACACAAGGCCCTCAATTTTGAAGGGGCCTCGAATTTATACATATATATGTGGATAGGATACAAATTTTTGTACTCTTTTAACTTTTTAAGCTTTTAGATCACATGACAACCAAGGTCTTTATTTGTTCATTAAATGACGTTGATACTTATGTGGATTTTATCTAATATTAATAATCTAAAGTATAAAAAGGCATAAAATCTTGAAGGAATTAAAAATTAAATTAAAAAGGAAGAAAGCATGCAAAGGAGAAAGGAGTAAAACTCCATTGATTCGTAGCTTCCGTCTCCCTCTTTGTCGATGAGGTCTGCAACTTTCGGCACCTCAACGCCCTCACCATCATTGTCGTCCTATGTGCCACTGACGCATCCATCTTCTTCCTCACAAAATAAGTACAAGAGCGGCCGCCATCAATGGCGGCTCAAGAAAAAAGAGCAAAGTATGCTCCTCATAAATAGCCACAAAAGAAAACATAAGCTCAAGGCAATGAGGAAAACTATGTTCAAATAAGAGTTTATATTCATAAATAGTTTTTTAGACAAGTAATTTTGGAAATAATTATCGGCAAAGAGGAAGATGGAGACTACGAATCAATGGAGTTCTATTCTTTTATGGTTTTACACGTTTATAGAGTTTCTACCCTTTTAATTTTATTTTTAATTCCTTCCTGATTTTATGCCTTTTCATTTTATTTTTAATTTTAATATTAGTTAAAATTTACATAAGCATCCATATTATTTAATAAATAAATAAGGATCCTTGGATGTCATGTGATTAAAAATCTTCAAAGGAGTGTAAAAAAAAAAAAACTTTTACGTAGAATTAGTGAAATAATAGTGGTTATGTTTTGATTCTCTTTGTCTCACTTGTTCGTTCACGATTATATTGGATAACAACTTTGTCATTTTCAAGCAAGTAAACATGTTACATGACTCTCTGCGTCGATCCGTTGAAATTGTCTTGGCAAACAAATGAATCTAAGATTCACACTCGGGTCCTAACGTAGACATGGAAGAGGTGGGAGACCATGCGTGCGTCTCTCCTTACTGGAATTGGAGGAATGAAGAGAAGTGAAAAAGAAGAAGAAACGAAACATCTCTGCATGCTTGGCTAGTCCCGAAAAAGTTGTGCGAACGACGAGTTATATAGTCTTTCCCAATTGAAGCTAGCCATCCTGCCACAACAGAAACTTGTTCAATTTTAGGACGTCATCCTTTTGATATCCACATGTATCGCGACCGTGGCTGAACTGTACGAGTTCTTAACTTTGTTGATGTTTTGAGACAGCGGAATTTATCCAACATCAAACACACACACACACACGAAACATCGTAGTATCAGCGAATCTGCAAAACATTTGACATAAATTAGCATCACTGTCTTAAGATCATTTAGACCTGGTTTGGTACTGAGGTGATTCTGAAAAAAGCTGCTATCAAAAAAAGCTGGGAGCTGTTTTTGTGTTTGGTAAACACTCAGCTTCAGCTTTTTTTCACAGTTTTGGATGAAAAAAAGCCAAAAACAAGAAGCTGCAAAACCTAGCTTTGAAAAACCAGTTTTTTTCACATTTGTTTTACATAAAAGTTTACCAAACACTCTAATACTGCTTTTTTTTTTTCAAAAGCACTTTTACAAAATAGTTTACCAAACACTCCGCTGCTTTATTTCACAGCTGCTTATTCTCACAGCACAGCAGAAGCAACTTTTTTTCAAAGCACAGCAATACCAAACCAGCCCTTAGCCTAATGCTTCGCTGCTCAAGGGATAAAACCATTTACAACAACAGTTCAAACTCCATATGCATTAAAGTCTCCGGGATACAAATCAGAGCTCTTCGTAAGATACACAGACCCCTTTCTCTTCTCCGCCATAGGCGAGGCAAAGAAATCCATCTTCGTCCTTGTTTTCCTCATCGATTGCAGACATCAAGGCACCTGTAACATTGGAACAATTGAGAGTTCTTTTAACTACCACTAGTTCGGAATGTTTTTCCTCTCCCAGCCTCAAACAAAAAATGATTTTCCCGCTTCTGCTCACCAGTCGGAGGTACTCTTTTTGAAATAGACAAACACAGGCTTTTCTCTTCCAATGTGTCCGATACATATCCGAATATAGTCAACAAATACTCTAACGGGCATATCGCCATGGACTAGGTTTCTGCAGCCACAAAGAAAAGCACACGTCACTTGATACACACAAATGAGCTACCAACAAGTGCATGCGCTTCCCATGCGTCCGTCACACATTTGTCAAATTTGAGTTAAAACCCATAACGTTGTTTCTAAAAACACTTTAAGTCATTTTAAAACTCATAAACATTTTATGTGCTTTAAAATCATAAATATTTTCTCTAAAAACACTTTAAATCATTTTAAAAACATTATCCACAAGACCTTATTTTTCAATAGATGATAAGTTCAAGTCTCATCAATTTTTTTTTTTTCCTTATAACTTATAACCCACATAATTTCTCAAACCTACAAAACCCCACTACCATTTTTTGATGGTAAAAGATTGCAGCCGCCGATATTTATTATATACAACCAGTATTTCAAAAACTCCCAACCTTGTAAAACCTGGGTTTTATAAAAAAGGATTCCATACCATTATATTGTATGATTTTTTTTTTTTTTTATTACAAAAATTGTGTAACCACGAAAGATTTGAAACCCCCTTAGAGTTCAAGAAACGAACTAAAACAGCAACGGGAAGTTTGAGATATTACCAATCAAGTAATGCTAAGTAGATCAAATTTATAAAGGAAAACTAATAAAAAAATGCTTAAAAACTTTGAGTTTTAACGATAAGTACAAAATAAAAAGTGAAGTGAATTGTACCAAGATTAACTTTTTAATGTAAAAATATAATTTTTCATTAAAGTGAACAATACCGCTAGCTTTTCGTTCAACCTCTCCATTTATGAATCATGTGTATTTGCATCGAAAACGAACATTGGGCCCAGCCACGACCTATTTCCTTCAAAGTCAGCTCACTTCTTAATGAGCGTTTAATTTTAACACGTTTTGAACAATAACCAGCCTGATATTTGAAAAGTACTTGTCAGTGGCGGTTTTGGGCGGCAAATCCACCATTGTTCACACTGAAGAAGTTGTTTTGCTAGGAAAAGCACTTGTTTTCTGGCAAAACCCGTAAAATTAAAGGAATCAAAGATCGATTACCCAAGTGAAAACTCATCCTTTACCAACATTCACATCAGCCACTTGGCTGGAAGTGATGTATGAAGCCAGAAAGCTTAATTCGCAGGGAAGCAAACTCTATAAAAGAAGCAAAAGAATAAGAAAGGAAATGAAACTCAACTCAACGCTCAGAAAAAAGACTAATAAAAACTTTGTCACATCCTTACATTACTTTTGTAGTTCATGCACTAGATTTATGGTTTTAGCTTGCTAAGTACTTTCCTTTTGTAGTATCGATTTCCTTGCTTTCACTTTCCTTTCCCAAGTTTGTACCTTGTGACTGCAAAGAGTTTGACCGATAGTTAACTAACTTTGCCCGAAAAGGTTGAAACTTTGTTCAAATAATTATATTAGTTATTTACTGTTCTAGTTGTTGTCTTTTTGTACAGTTTACTACCATTTTCCTTAACACTTTATGGATTCCTGCAAGCTTTTTATCTTCAATATCTGTTTAATACTTGCTTCCCTTTACTTTCTATCCTACTTCTTCCACTCACAATAATGAATTAATTGGCACCATTGCTGGATGATTCGTAACAATATATTGGCATTCAATATGAATTAAAAATCCTTATTTTCAAGGCATAGAGAAGAACTAATTATGGATTTAACCCGTTTATAAACAATCCTTTAGTTAAGAAGCTCAATAACTTGTGGCGCAAGCAAATGACAATCAACCACTTAAAACAATCTACAATCTATTTGAAACTCCTCGTCTCCTAAATTAATATAATAATTTTGAACTTGCTTAGTAAAATTTAAATTAAAAAATGAGATTAGGTGTCAAATTTGAGTTTAGGAGATAAAAGTGAGACTTGATCTTACCAATTGCTACATATTTAGTAATTTTCATGCTTAATTGCATGGCGACAAATTGGCACTAGTTTGAATCTGTCAGCATTAATTTAAAGAAAAACTAATAAAAATGACGTGAAAATTCGAGTTTTAATGATAATGACAAAATATAGGGTAAAGTGAATAGTACCAAGATTGATTTTTTAATGTAAAAATATGATTTTTCATTAAAATGAATAGTACCGAAAGATTTTCGTTAAAATTCTCTTAATTTCAAGGCAAATGGTTTGCTTGCTGGGCACGTATATTGTGGATTCCGTACTAGTCAACATGCAGCGAATATGCAGCGACAATTTGTGTTTGTGTGCAGTGAATATGCAGTGGACGCGCGCTTTGGAGCGCGTGCTTTGTTGCATGGCTTTTGACGTGCCAAAGACCGTTCTGGGATGCCACCCCTTTGTGATGGGATAGGATATATTATGCCTGCAGCCTGCCGCCATTGTCATGGAATGGAAGGAGAAGGTGAAGGCTCCGATTTAAGCAATTGTGTGTGTCTCCCATTTCGCCAAAATCCGGTGCCGCCGTCCCTAGCTCTGGTTGGGGGCGGTGGCAATCCCTTCCTCCTGCCCTTTGTCTCCTCTTTCTTTTCCTGATTTTGCTTTTCCCCTTTATTCCCCATCCCGATTTGGCTTGTTCCTCACACCACCATGGTGTTCGCCTTCTTTGACCATCTCCACTTCGATCTGCAGTCATAATTTACAGCGATTTGTTGCAGCTCCCTGAGAGAGTGTGTAGAGTTTCGGTGTTCTCACTGGCTCGGGCGTTCACCACACCACCATTTTCTCACTGTTTGTTGCCATATGTTGGCAGCGTTACTCGGGTCCTGCCCTGGGTTTCTTCCCCTTTGTGGCTTGTTTCTTCTTTTGTGGCTGCGCTTGATCAGTTGTTTGCGGCTGCTAGAGGCGATCAAAGCGGCGTTTGTCGGTTGGAGGCGCGAAGGCTGGCTTCTCGTGGTGGTTTACTGTAGTAGAGGCGGTGGAAGCAGAAGACTTGGGTTCCTTTGCTATTTTGGGCTCTTTTTTGGTTTAAATTTGTTGGCCTGTTTGTGCTTGTATTTAGTTTTCTTTGTGCTTTGGTTTGGGTCCATTTTCGCTTTGTGTTAATCTTGTACCTTGGACCCTTTTGTGTGTACTTTGTCTGGCTTTGGCCCTGGAATTCTATTTCTAGTTTTCCCAAAAAAATCAAAAAAAAAAAAAAAAAAAAAAAAAAAAAACCTTCTCTCCTTTTTAATTCAATTAACTTTTTTTTAATGACTTGATATACTCCTTAAACTTTTTTTAATTGTATGATAAATAGACAAATTTTTATTAACTTGATATATTCCTTAAAGTTTTTCTAATAACTTAAAAAAAAATAAAAAATAAAAAAACCTAGACGAGTAGGTGGTTTGTTGTGGCAGTTCTCTTTCTGGGGGCCAGAAAGACTTACATAAGCATTTCAGCCTTCTTCTAACCACTGTCGTTTTTTGTTATTTTTGTTTGATTTATTTGCTGATAAAAATAAAAAAATAAAAAAACTATGCGAGAAGCCAAAAGGCTGTATAAGTGATCACTGAACATATAGTTTTTATACATAAAATGCTACAGATGTCGTATTATTATTGACTTATAGAAGACTTGAGTTTATTTATTTATTTATTTATTTATTTTTTTAAAGGAGGACAACTGGTGGCGAACCATGCACAATTATCTACTCTTTTGGGCCCGAAGGAGACTAGTTGGAATTGCACCTTATCCGTGGCCACAATCAACTGATTAATAGCTTACAAAATATCGAACACAGGACCTCCTATTATTTTTAAGGAACTGTTGTTTGCACTTTTCCACAAGGCCACTTGTCATGATTGAAGGAGTTTTTTACAGCGACAACAAATGCATGTGACATATGGTGTAAAAACTACATTAACTAATAACAAAATAAAAAGGAAAAAGAAAACTCTAATGTAATTTTTTTATTTTTAACAAACAGTATTATTTACACTAAAGAAAAGGATGGTGGATTAGCCTCACAATAAGTTAGCAATAATGTGATTCAAATTTGCATTTGGCGAGAATCGAACTTAAGACCTCTAACTTACAAGCGAAGAGGAATAACACTAGACTGTAGTACTAAGTTAATATGGAGATTTTAGTTCAATAGTGTTGAAAAATTAGTTATTATTTATGGTTTTCTTGTAGGTTTAGATATTATAGTTTCTCACCTGTTATGGATTAAGATTTTGCTTTAATTTTCACTATAATATATAGTAGTGCTTGTATTAGTTTATTTCAACAAGTGATTGATAATGTAGTATTTCGAGTTATGTAGCCGTTTCAACAATCTATTTAATAAAATGATGTTTGTCGTTGTATTTCGTTTGTTCTTTCGTTTATTTTCAAATAAACATTTGTTTTGTTTAAAAATAACAATATGATAAAGAAGACATGAAAGTATAGATATTCAGATTGGACTGGTAAGGCTAAGATTGGCTAGGGGAGTTGCAGCAAAGAAAAGTGCAAGCTTTGAACCCAGAAGGGCACTTGAGAGGGAGAGCATTTAATGCAAGTGTACGAGCACAGCAACGAAACCTAAAGGGGTTGTCGTGCATCAGTTTTACTATTTTTTAGCACACAAATGTGGCATACTTGAAGATATTTAAGCTCCAAAATCTAAAAGGCTGCAATATGCCAAAAATAACAATTATTATAAATATATAATGTTTTGTAAAGCAGTGGCATTAACATTGTCTTCTTTGTATTTTCCTATTTTCTCTGTGTCCTTCTAAAAGTCATTTGGAAATACTTTCTTAAATGTCACTTCTCCTCAGAGGTGAAGCCAGAGAGAGAGAGAGAGAGAGAAATAAAGAGAGAAAGAGCCATGGTTGTACTTGTACCCACTACCTCCTCCTTCTCCTCAAAGGTCTACTTCTTTCCTGCAAATTGTGAAAATTGTACTTGCTTTTCCTTGTCTGATGTTTATACTTGATTTTCCTTATATATTTTGTAGAATATGATGAACAAATCAATCAAGGAATTCACTCATAATACAGACTTACCTCTTCCTGCACTATCTCTATTTCTGCCACTCACTCGTTTCTCTATATCGTATCATCATTTTCACAAGGCAAAAGCTTCCATCGATCCTATATAGCTTCTCCTGCCTCCTCTGATTCGTCTTCCTCCACCATGACTGCTGCTACCCTCTCTCTTACCACCAACTTCAACATCTCTCACCTCTTTTCAAGACTCACCTCCACACCCTTCGTGACCAACTTCGCACTCTCAAGAAAGATTCAGAGAAGCCCATGTCTGAATATCTGTTGCATGCTAAAAGTATTGCCGACTCCCTTAACGTCGCTGGTTCCGCCAATACTGAAGATGAACTCATTGAATGTCTACTAGACGGCCTTGGTCCTAAGTACAAAGAGTTCACCACAGCCGTTCATCTCCGGCCTTCCCTTTCGTATGATGATTGCTATGAATTGCTTATTCAAGAAGAGAATCCTATTAAAAAGATGTCCTCTTTATCGCTGTCCAGTGGTGTTGCCCTTGCTGCTTCTCGCCGTTCCGCTGGTGTGTCCAACAACAGCTCTTCTTCTAAACGCTGCTTTGGGCACAGGCATGGTCGTCCGCGTGGCCAATGGCAACCTCGTTCTGCAACTTAGAATTCTTCTCGGTCCACCCATGGTGCCTCTTGCGACAACCGACCTCCTCCCCACACCATCGCTGCTTCCTACCTTTGAATATATATGACTGCCCTTGTCAAATATGGTCACAAAGCCCGCCAGTGTTCCACATGAGGAAACTTTGCCTATCTCGCGACTATTGACACTCCCTTGGGTGGTCGATTCCGACCCCCACATGACCAGTGATCTCAACTATCGGCTTGTATATATTTTGTATGAATATGACAAACAAATGAATTCACTCATAATACAGACTTGCCTCTTCCTGCACTATCTTTATTTCTGCCACTCTCTCGTTTATACTTGATGTTTCCTTGTCTAATATTTATACTTGGTTTTCCTTGTCTCGAATGTGGTTTATCTCAGATTTTGATGGCCAGTGGTATTCTGGGCTCCACCTCCAAGGGCTCCCATCTCCTTTTCCTCTTCCAAGGGTGGCGGTGGTGGCGGCAACGGAGTCGCACCAGGAGGCGGTGGTAGCGACGGAGTCACACCAGTAGGAGGAGGTGGTGGTGTTGGAGGCCGAGAACGAAGGATGGTCGACATTCTTCGAAGAGTGAGACAGACCGGCCAAACAGAAGAGGAAAAACTTCTGATATCAATTAATATCATGTCTACCTCCTTCGGCTAGTTTCAGGGTATTCTGCGTGATTTTATTTGTGTACTGAACTTGCCGGAGGACACTTGGCGGGAATATTGGTGTGATCATGAGTTATACTCTCAAGCTTGGATTTCGACTTACATAGCTATTGGAGAAGCGCATGACAGGTTGAGTTGGATTGTACTTGAGAAATGACAGGTTGAGTTGGATTGTACTTGAGAGAGCTGGTGCACACTATCTCCAAGTGTTTGACAGAGATGCAACTAGAGGAGAGTTTGTTTTACTATTTGAATTACGAAGAAGTGAACTCGGTGGAATGACAGCACCGGAGAATACGCTTCAGGCAAGGATTGGTGAATTACACCTTGATCTCGTAGATGGGGACAACTATGAACTCTACTTTGTTAATGGCGCTCACACCTGGTCTAGGAGCTTGTTTGTGGATCAAATGCGTGTTCAAGGTTGGCAACTAGCACTCCGCGATCTAGAGAGACGCACGCATGGTGCTGGTTGCCAACCTCGAGCACGCATTTGATCCACAAACAAGCTCCTAGACCAGGTGTGAGCGCCATTAACAAAGTAGAGTTCATAATCGTCAACATCTACGAGACCAAGGTATAATTCACCAATCCTTGCCTGAAGCGTATTCTCCAGCGTTGTCATTCCACCGAGTTCACTTCTTCGTAATTCAAACAGTAAAAAAAACTCTCATGCAGTTACATCTTGGGATTTATGAGAGAAACAAACTCTCAGCGTTGTCATTTACCAATTGTCTTAGTTAGGAAGATGCATGCAACAAGTTAACGCGAGTTGTTCTCGATGGAGAATCTACACAGTATCTTGGGATTTATGAGAGAAACGAAAGAGCGGATTATGTGCTACTGTGTGAAGTGCTAAGAAGTGAAGTCAATAAACTGCTCGACTTGGAGAATATAGTGAAACCGGCGATTCAGGCAAGGATTGACGAATTATATGCTGGGCTTTTAGCTGTGCAAGACTATGAATTCTACTTTGTTACTGGCGCTCACACCAAGTCTAAGAATTGGTTTGTCAATCAAGTTCGCACTCGTGGTTGGGGAACTGTATTCGCAGACCTACAAAGAGTCGTGGTGATATATCAAGCGGGATGAACTTGATGACACACAAGTTTGAGCTTGATGACAAGTATTAACTAAGAGATGAAAATTGTTGCTTTTTTATTTATTCGGTGGTGGCACAGTTTATTGGGGTGCACAACTTTAATTAGTATGAATTATGCAAAATTAGGTTTTATATTATATATTTTAATGAATTAAGATGGCCTGTGCCATCCTTTTTGAATCCAAATACTGGCTGGATCCTCTTTGTGAGGATTCTAGAGATCTATAAATCGTGTTTGTTCACTGTATATTGTGCGGTCATAAATTATTTTAAATATTTTTATTTAAAATTAAACACAAGCAGTATCTGACAAAAAATGACTGCACGATGTACTATGAACGGATATGATTCACAAATCCTCAGGATCCTCACCAACAGATCCGGCAAGGATCCGGATTCGAAAAGGATGGCGCGGACCATCTTAATTCATTAAAATATATAATATAAAACCTAATTTTGCATAATCATACTAATTAAAGTTGTGCACCAAAATAAACTCTGACACCACCGAATAATAAAAGGGCAACAGTTTTCATCTCTCAGTTAATATTTATCATCAAGCTCAAACTTGTGTAATCAAGCTCCTTCCGCTTGATATGTCACCGCGACTCTATGTAGTTCTGAGAATACAATTCTCTAACCACGAGTGCTAACTTGATTGACAAACTAGTTCATAGAATTGGCGTGAGCGCCAGTAACAAAGTAGAATTCATAGTCTTCAACAGCTACAAGCCCAGCGTATAATTCAATCCTTGCCTGAATCGTCGGTTTCACTATATTGTTTAAGTCGAGCAGTTTAGTGACTTCACTTCTTAGCACTTCACACAATAGCACATAATCTGCTTCTTCGTTTCTCTCATAAATCCCAAGATACTGTGTAGATTCTCCATCAAGCACAACTCGCGTTAACCGTTGCATGCATCTTTCCCAACTTAAGACGATTGGTAAACCAATGTTGGGTGAAGATATTATGTTAAATATCGTCTTAGTAGCACTAGCAGGTGTGGGGCCACTTTCTATAATGCAATTTTAACTCGAATTGTTCAAGTTTCAATACTTTAAGTAGAGTTAGTGAAATAATATTGGTCACGTTCTAATTTTCTTTGTCTCGTTTGTTCGTTCACAATTATGTTGGATAACGACTTTGAAATTTTTAAGTAAACATGTCACATAACTCTCAGGGACGGGAGACGGATGCGTTGAAATTGTCTTGGCAAACAAATGATGAATCTAAGATTCTCGCTCGGGTCCTGATCTGACGGACACATGGAAGAGGTGAAAGACCATGCGTGCGTCTCTCCTTACTGGAATTGGAGGAATGAAGAAAAGTGAAAAAGAAGAAGAAACGAAGCATCTCTGGCTACTCCTGAAAATGTTGTGCGAACGATGAGTTATATAGTCTTTCCCAATTAAAGCTAGCCATCCTGCCGCAACGGAAACTTGTTCAATTTTAACATGTCATCCTTTTGATATCCACATGTATCGCGACCGTGGCTGAACTGTACAAGTTCTTAACTTGATGATTTGAGACAGCGGAATTTATCCAACATCACACACACGGGGAACATTGAAGTATCAGCGAATCTGGCAAAACATTAAACATAAATTAGTATCATTGTCTTAAGATCTTTTAGCCTAATGCTTCGCTGCTAAAACCATTCACAACAACAGTTCAAACTCCATATGCATTAAAGTCCCCGGGATATAAACTGTCGTCGCTAAAAGCAGCTCAGAGCTCTTCGTAAGATACGCAGACTCCTTTCTCTTCTCTGCTATAGGCGATGCAAAGAAATCCCTCTTTATCCTTGTTTTCCTCATCAATGGCGGACATCAAGGCACCTGTAACATCGGAACAATTGAGAGTTCTTTTAACCACAACTAGTTTGGAATGTTTTTCCTCCCGGCCTCAAACAAAAACAGGTTCCCCGCTTCTGCTCACCAGTCGGAGGTACACTCTTTTTGAAATAGAAAAACATTGGCCTTTCTCTTCCAATGTGTCCGATACATATCCGAATATAGTCAACCAATTCTCTAACAGGCATATCGCCATGGACTAGGTATCTGCAGCCACAAAAAAAAAAAAGCACGCGTCACTTGATACACACAAATGAGCTAACCAACAAGAAGCGTGTGCGTTTCCCTATTCTATATGCAAATCTATCATATGGTAATATGCAGTATGAAAATTGTTTGGTAGGAAAGCCTTTGCTACTTGGTAAGGCAATTCATCCAAACCATGACATAATTTAGGACCAATCCTAGGACTTCACCTATTGTAATAAAATACGTTTGTTCCCCTGCAAACAGAACTGAAAATATGAGGGGTCTATGTGCATCTCCTTACTGGTGTAATCATGTGCAAAGAGAACTGAACATAGTAAGGTTTAGACTCTATATATATACTGCACTTAGACAGATTTGTGCGAGATGTGGTGGCCGAGGTAAGTTCATGGAATTATAAGTTGAAAAACCATTTATTATTACTAAACAGATAACATAATAGTTGTTACTGACGGAATTATAAGTTGATGGAATCATAAGTTGATGTAGTTATAAGTTAGCAACTTAGTGTTGCCTCTAATTAAGGACTCTTGTCTTTTAATGATGTATAATACTATTTATCGTCCGCAATTTTCCTGCAGAATTTAAGAATTATGTGAGTTTAATAATAATAATAATAATAATAATAGATTAGTACTAAAATAACAAAGTGTGCCAACAATCACCAAAAATATCATAACATAACAACTTCATCAAAAATACCATCCTTACAAAAATACAAAATTTACTACACAATATAGGATACAAATAGTACAACCACATAAAACATGATTCAGGTTACAAAAATAAATCCCAAAAACAACATTAGCGATCCCCTTGATCATGCCCGATTTTTATCCCCATCAAGTTTCCGTTGCTTTTTTTCTTCTTAAAAAGAGGCTGTGAAGATGAGGGCCCTGCTCCCTTTCCTTTTGCAATTGAGCATGCCCAATTGTCACACACACTTGGACATGCCCAATTGTCATACATAAGGAGGAGCTCAGAACCGGATGCAAGATACAAACCAGATGAGGCCCTGCAGGACTGCAACTTATATTCGATTCACCAACATCCGGCAGACCAAGTTGAGGTGGGGGCAAATGTATCCTGCCACTAGAGGCACACACAATATTGAGATTTCTATCCTTGTACCTGCCATCGCAAGATTTTTGGTTCAACTGATGTTGCAAATAACAAAGAGGCAATAGCTATGAGACTGAAGATATTTTTCCTCGACAAAAACAAATACGTAGAGTTTAAGTAGTTCACTAAACCTTGTTTTGCAGAAGAGATTCATGCCATCTTTTCCTCCCAGCTATCATCCAATTCTCAGTATTTGCATCCTGGTGCACACTCACTAAAAATTATTAATGTGCTCAAGTTGTAGTCACCGAATTCATAGTGCACCTTAACAAATGACAGTGGAAACATATGCGCTAATTCGTCGATTGGACATGCAAGAGAGCACTCGAAGAGAATATTGGTGTGGGAATGATGTGTACTCTTACTGTCGGCATTGAACCTGCCTCGGGAAGTAGCGCGCAGTGGATTGAGCCGAGTTGTGTTGGATAGGAGTGGTGCACAATATCTTCGAGTCCATGAAAGACTTGTAACTTGGACAGAGTGTGTTACTATCTGAATTCCGGAAGAGCGAAATCAGTGGATTCCTGAAGCGCTTGTTTCACCATATTTTCCAAGGCTAGCTGACCATTGATTTCACTTCTCCGTATCCAACACACTAGCACGTAACTTGCTTATACATTTCTTTCTTACACCCGGAGATTGTTAGAAGTCGATAAGCACGGGAAAAATTTTTTAGATCTCGACGAGCGAGAAAATGAGTCTTTAAGATGGCTCTTCTTTTGAAATCACGCCCACGATTACCATCGTGCCTTGTGGGTTTACAACTTTTTTTCAGTCTCTTTACTTTTTTTCACAAAAATGTCAAATTTCTCGGGAAAACATTGCTGCATTTGAAGATTCCATCATTTCCAACATAGGTACGAATTTGCTCGACCTTTTAGCTTCTAGGTTTTATTTTTTGAACTACTTTGGCGATCTAGGTTGCCAAAAGGTCAGGCAAAGTCGTACTTATCTTGGAAATGATGGAATCTTCGAATGCGGCAATGTTTTCCCGAGAAAGTTTGACATTTTTGTGAAAAAAAGTAAAGAGCCGGAGAAAAAGTTGTAAACCCACCATGATAATAAACTTGGGGCGATTTTGTAAGGAGACACCATCTCAAAGACTCATTTTGTCGCTCCTCGAGATCGAACAATTTTTTCTCTAGCTTATCGACTTCTAACAATATTCTTGAAGAAGACATTGTAAGAACTTAGTATTTACAAACTAGGAACAATGATTATGAGATATTTTGATTTTGGTGTGCGACTTGGAATGCATGTTGGGTTTATATGGAGAAAAAAAAGAAGGATGAGGTTGTAGATATTGCCAAGTGGCACGACGTGATTAATTAAAAATCTTATCGAAATATATTCACATGGATTCTAAGCAGAGTGACACGTGGTGCGACAGAATTGATTAAAAATCTTATTGAAATCTACCCAAAATGATTTTTATCAGATAGTGACACGTGTGTGTGACATGATTGGTTAAAAATATTATGAAAAATATATCCACAAAGTTCTTACATAATTATGACACGTGACGCTACGGAGTTGGTTAAAAGTCTACTCGAAATCTATTCACAAAAATTATGCCTTCGGATAATGACACGTGACGTGACGAAATTGGTTAAAATTCCTATCCGAAATTAACATAAAATTGTCTTTATTATTTTATATATAAAAAATTATGTTAATAGTTAATACCAATAGCACGGGTAATTCAGCTTATAAGTATAGATATACCAGTTCGATGGATCTCTAGGCCGAATTGTACACATTGGACACGATGAACACTTGAAAAACCTACCTATTGCAAACTAATCTCAACTAAGCTGATTTTTCAACCATCAGATAAAAAAGAAAAGGAAAAACGCAATACAGATTTACAAATTCCATGGAAATGGAAAGGGGAAACCTAAAATTTTCTCCGTAAGCATGTCCAACCATTAGAGCGGAAATTATAAGGATCTAGAGGACTTGAATCCAGGAGAGGAAATTGGGTTGACAACAATCATGCCGGAATACAAAAGGAGGAGCTCAGAACCGGCGGCAAGATACAAACCAGATGAGGCCCAGCAGGACTGCAACTTATATTCGATTCACCAACATCTGGCAGACCAAGTTGAGGGGGGCGAACATACCCCGCCACTAGAGGCACACATAATATTGAGAGTTCTATCCTTGAACCTGCCATTGCAAGAATTATTTGTTCAAATGAAAATTGCAAATAACAAAGAGGCAATGGCTATGAGCCAGAAGATATTTTCGTAGATAAAGACAAATACGTGGAGTTAGTTCACAAAACCTTGCTTTGCAGAGAGAGAAACATGCCCTCTTTTCCTCCCAGCAATCATCCAATTCTCAGTATTTGCACCGACTTCATATAACACCTCATCCTGGTGCACAATCACTAAAAATTATTAATATGCTCAAGTTGTAGTCACCGAATTCATATAACGCCTTAACAAATGACAGTTGAAACTTGAAACGCAACCCTAATTCCACATCTACCAAAGTTAGTGGGATAAACTAAAAATTACACTTGAAGATAACAGACAGACGTCAGTTCATGCAGTGACGAGCAATTCTGATGGTGATTCATATGTCTCTACACAAATTTTATTATTTCCTTTCAAGTGAAACTCAATGACATACACCTTACCACCTCAGGTTTTTAGGTGAAACAACCAAGTACGCTGCAATTACATGAAATTCTTGTACACTTAAAAACAGTTGAACACCGAGTAAAAAGTCATAAATTATCAGCATTCTAAGATTTGCCAACCGCAATCTAACTTGTCCAAGAGGCTCAGGCAGTGACTTACATTGTTAGGAGAAACTTCATTTCCCTCAAAATCCTTCAATCTTTCAACCCTCCATTTCATGGTAACTGGCTGGCCAACCCTAAGGCCACCAGAAGAGAGAGTAAGAAAACCAACAGCCAGGACTGGATCAAGCACAGGCCTTTGTAAAGCAAGAGTGCTTCTGAAAATTAAGTCCTGTCTAGCACCCTCAGACCCAGAAGATTCTGCAGACACAGGTGGGTGTGCTCCACTGGTTCTATCACCAGAAATTCCATATCTAATATTTAGTATACTATCCGACTGAAGAGCCTTAGCATCATCTGCGGGAAAAACGAAATTCGCATCATCAGTTCTGTCAAATGTACGAAAATCTTAAGTATGAAAAGATTCACAACCAAATCCACATTTGCAGCAACGAAGACATGACAGTGACTTATTAGCGCTTGTTTTAACTTAAAGATAGGAGCTTAGAAACATGCAAATATGTATAACAGAAAGGAACAATACCTTCAACATAAGGCTTCGCTAAGCATATACTGAATAGCATTGCTGCTTTAGAATTTGGAGAAACTACTAGTGGAAAGTAGGCTGAAGTTGGTCTCCCATCACCTTGTCCGGTATTAACAAACCCATCTTGAAGATCAAGCCAAGCATCAAAGATGGTCACTGTGGCCTTCACTTCAGAGTGTAGAATGACCTGGAAGTAATCAAGTCAAAGAGGAACTAAATACTCATGAAGGAATTGATATTTATAACAAGCACACCAGAATATGAACGGCCAACCCCCAAGGACTCTGCAGATATTTCATACAAATAAACTCTCATGTTTCATGGATTTTTAAGCATTTATTTTGGTAATTGCAGTCCAACTTCGTACCTTTCCGGCATAAACTGAGATTTAATGCCATAACTCTTATTTGTATTTTACTTTTTATTGGTGCAGTCATATACAGGAAAGTCCCACAAAGGAAATCATCCAGGTTCGGAGCGGGAAGCATGCATTCTACTGGAGCTACCCACTTCGATCAATTAGCCAATATTTTGACCAGATATGAAATCACTTTAACCACAACCTAACTTGCACGAGATTCAACAACCAAAACTACTGGAATAGAAGAATAGTTTTTTAATAACTGTATTAAAAAACAAAATTATAACTCAAAAATATCTTTGTCTAACATGGTAGAAGGCAATGTGAAATCATATCCAGCCAATGCACAAAAACATCATTCATGCTAAGATAGTGGTTACAATAACTGTTTGTGGAAACAGACACAATTTCCATGTTTCAACACATAGGATGTCACACATGACACGTTGTATTATCTAATCACCTAGCCAGGGATGCACAAGTAAACTTACATACCTGCAGAAGCAAAGTATCATCATTGCATTTATCTGTTACTCGCATGCTCACATGGAAAGGATCGGTAAAATGCACAGCTAGGGTCCTGCACAAATTAATAATCAATAAAAGACATCTACAAATTTGAAAGCTAAGAACAAAAAGTAGACCAAAATCAAAGAAATATCAGCAAGGATGATGTAAAACGAGAAATACCTCTCAAATATCTGATTGTGAGATACACCAAATTCAAGTTTGAGTGCTATCATCCTCATTCCATCCACAATGCTCTGTCTCTGGGGAACCACTGCAATAAGACATGATGCATTACGTACAGGTAAGCAGTTGGACTCAATAAAGAGTATTTACACGTATAACACATATATCCACAACCTGAAGATGATCCTACTGTAAGCTTTTCACTGATAGCACGAACTGGAATCCATAAAATAGACGTTGAATTGCTTGCCCAATGTGGAAACTCTACTCTATCATCACACAGAGTCAACTTCTCAAAACTTTTATCGACAGCCAAAGAACCATCCTTTAGAGTATCATTGCAGTCGGTCACACCAACTGAACTCTTTGATGCATCAACATAGCTCTCCATCTCAATGAAATGTGAATCTTCAATTTTAAGACCAGGTCCAGTATCAACATACAAGACAGCACCTTTGAGAGAGTAGTTAATGGGTCTTACAATAATGCCTACCCACTGAGGTTCATTTATCAGCAAACCAGAGGAAACAGCTGCAACAAGATCAACCAGAGGTCTTGGTTTGAATACCTGAAAAACAAAAGGTCATTTAGAAGGTACAATACCATAAGTAAATCTTAGAAATCAACTGAAAAAATTCGTCTCGAATTTATGTACCACTTTTATTTACAATAAAATTAAAATACAGGGATAAACTAATAATTTGGCATATGATGGGTAACAACAAGCTATAAGTTCAGAAGTTGCACCTTCAAGATAGGTCTAGGAGGCTTTTCATAACTCATGAAATCCACACTGTCTTCAGGGCCACCCTTGGAAAAGCTATGAGATCTGAATCTTAATTGCCCAATTTGCCCAGTGAGAACCCCCAAAACATATGAACCTGGTTTC